>NC_060187.1:735000-828286 GCF_021184085.1 Oncorhynchus gorbuscha | reverse complement strand
ATCTAGCTGGCCTGTCATAATATAATAGAGACAGTAGATCTAGCTGGTCTGTCATATTATAATAGAGACAGTAGATCTAGCTGGTCTGTCATAATACAATACAGACAGTAGATCTAGCTGGTCAGTCATATTATAATAGAGACTGTAGATCTAGCTGGCCTGTCATAATATAATAGAGACAGCATATCTAGCTGGCCTGTCATAATATAATAGAGACAGTATATCTAGCTGGTCTGTCATAATTATAATAGAGACAGTCATATCTAGCTGGTCTGTCATAATATAATAGAGACAGTAGATCTAGCTGGCCTGTCATAATATAATAGAGACAGTAGATCTAGCTGGTCTGTCATAATATAATAGAGACAGTAGATCTAGCTGGTCTGTCATAATATAATAGAGACAGTAGATCTAGCTGGTCTGTCATAATATAATAGAGACAGCAGATCTAGCTGGTCTGTCATAATATAATAGAGACAGTAGATCTAGCTGGTCTGTCATAATATAATAGAGACAGTAGATCTAGCTGGTCTGTCATATTATAATAGAGACAGTAGATCTAGCTGGTCTGTCATAATATAATAGAGACAGTAGATCTAGCTGGTCTGTCATAATATAATAGAGACAGTAGATCTAGCTGGTCTGTCATATTATAATAGAGACAGTAGATCTAGCTGGTCTGTCATAATATAATAGAGACAGTAGATCTAGCTGGTCTGTCATAATATAATAGAGACAGTAGATCTAGCTGGTCTGTCATATTATAATAGAGACAGTAGATCTAGCTGGTCTGTCATAATATAATAGAGACAGTAGATCTAGCTGGTCTGTCATAATATAATAGAGACAGTAGATCTAGCTGGTCTGTCATATTATAATAGAGACAGTATATCTAGCTGGTCTGTCATATTATAATAGAGACAGTAGATCTAGCTGGTCTGTCATATTATAATAGAGACAGTAGATCTAGCTGGTCTGTCATATTATAATAGAGACAGTAAATCTAGCTGGTCTGTCATATTATAATAGAGACAGTAGATCTAGCTGGTCTGTCATAATATAATAGAGACAGTAGATCTAGCTGGTCTGTCATATTATAATAGAGACAGTAGATCTAGCTGGTCTGTCATAATATAATAGAGACAGTAGATCTAGCTGGTCTGTCATAATATAATAGAGACAGTAGATCTAGCTGGTCTGTCATATTATAATAGAGACAGTAGATCTAGCTGGTCTGTCATAATATAATAGAGACAGTAGATCTAGCTGGTCTGTCATATTATAATAGAGACAGTAGATCTAGCTGGCCTGTCATAATATAATAGAGACAGCATATCTAGCTGGTCTGTCATATTATTATGGAGACAGTCGATCTAGCTGGTCTGTCATATTATAATAGAGACAGTATATCTAGATGGTCTGTCATAATATAATAGAGACAGTAGATCTAGCTGGTCTGTCATATTATAATAGATACAGTAAATCTAGCTGGTCTGTCATATTATAATAGAGACAATAGATCTAGCTGGTCTGTCATATTATTATAGAGACGGTAGATCTAGCTGGTCTGTCATATTATAATAGAGACAGTAGATCTAGCTGGTCTGTCATATTATAATAGAGACAGTAGATCTAGCTGGTCTGTCATAATATAATAGAGACAGTAGATCTAGCTGGTCTGTCATATTATAATAGAGACAGTAGATCTAGCTGGTCTGTCATAATATAATAGAGACAGTAGATCTAGCTGGTCTGTCATATTATAATAGAGACAGTAGATCTAGCTGGTCTGTCATAATATAATAGAGACAGTAGATCTAGCTGGTCTGTCATATTATAATAGAGACAGTAGATCTAGCTGGTCTGTCATAATATAATAGAGACAGTAGATCTAGCTGGTCTGTCATAATATAATAGAGACAGTATATCTAGCTGGTCTGTCATAATATAATAGAGACAGTATATCTAGCTGGTCTGTCATATTATAATAGAGACAGTAGATCTAGCTGGTCTGTCATATTATAATAGATACAGTAAATCTAGCTGGTCTGTCATATTATAATAGAGACAGTAGATCTAGCTGGTCTGTCATAATACAATAGAGACAGTAGATCTAGCTGGTCTGTCATATTATAATAGAGACAGTAGATCTAGCTGGTCTGTCATAATATAATAGAGACAGTATCTAGCTGGTCTGTCATATTATAATAGAGACAGTAGATCTAGCTGGTCTGTCATAATATAATAGAGACAGTAGATCTAGCTGGTCTGTCATATTATAATAGAGACAGTAGATCTAGCTGGTCTGTCATAATATAATAGAGACAGCATATCTAGCTGGTCTGTCATAATATAATAGAGACAGTAGATCTAGCTGGTCTGTCATATTATAATAGAGACAGTATATCTAGCTGGTCTGTCATATTATAATAGAGACAGTAGATCTAGCTGGTCTGTCATATTATAATAGAGACAGTAGATCTAGCTGGTCTGTCATATTATAATAGAGACAGTAGATCTAGCTGGTCTGTCATAATATAATAGAGACAGTAGATCTAGCTGGTCTGTCATAATATAATAGAGACAGTAGATCTAGCTGGTCTGTCATATTATAATAGAGACAGTAGATCTAGCTGGTCTGTCATAATATAATAGAGACAGTAGATCTAGCTGGTCTGTCATAATATAATAGAGACAGTAGATCTAGCTGGTCTGTCATATTATAATAGAGACAGTAGATCTAGCTGGTCTGTCATAATATAATAGAGACAGTAGATCTAGCTGGTCTGTCATAATATAATAGAGACAGTATATCTAGCTGGTCTGTCATAATATAATAGAGACAGTAGATCTAGCTGGTCTGTCATATTATAATAGAGACAGTAGATCTAGCTGGTCTGTCATATTATAATAGAGACAGTAGATCTAGCTGGTCTGTCATATTATAATAGAGACAGTAGATCTAGCTGGTCTGTCATAATATAATAGAGACAGTAGATCTAGCTGGTCTGTCATAATATAATAGAGACAGTAGATCTAGCTGGTCTGTCATATTATAATAGAGACAGTAGATCTAGCTGGTCTGTCATAATATAATAGAGACAGTAGATCTAGCTGGTCTGTCATATTATAATAGAGACAGTAGATCTAGCTGGTCTGTCATAATATAATAGAGACAGTAGATCTAGCTGGTCTGTCATAATATAATAGAGACAGTAGATCTAGCTGGTCTGTCATAATATAATAGAGACAGTGGATCTAGCTGGTCTGTCATATTATAATAGAGACAGTAGATCTAGCTGGTCTGTCATAATATAATAGAGACAGTAGATCTAGCTGGTCTGTCATATTATAATAGAGACAGTAGATCTAGCTGGTCTGTCATAATATAATAGAGACAGTAGATCTAGCTGGTCTGTCATAATATAATAGAGACAGTAGATCTAGCTGGTCTGTCATAATATAATAGAGACAGTAGATCTAGCTGGTCTGTCATATTATAATAGAGACAGTAGATCTAGCTGGTCTGTCATAATATAATAGAGACAGTAGATCTAGCTGGTCTGTCATAATATAATAGAGACAGTAGATCTAGCTGGTCTGTCATAATATAATAGAGACAGTAGATCTAGCTGGTCTGTCATATTATAATAGAGACAGTAGATCTAGCTGGTCTGTCATATTATAATAGAGACAGTAGATCTAGCTGGTCTGTCATATTATAATAGAGACAGTAGATCTAGCTGGTCTGTCATAATATAATAGAGACAGTAGATCTAGCTGGTCTGTCATATTATAATAGAGACAGTAGATCTAGCTGGTCTGTCATAATATAATAGAGACAGTAGATCTAGCTGGTCTGTCATATTATAATAGAGACAGTAGATCTAGCTGGTCTGTCATAATATAATAGAGACAGTAGATCTAGCTGGTCTGTCATATTATAATAGAGACAGTAGATCTAGCTGGTCTGTCATATTATAATAGAGACAGTAGATCTAGCTGGTCTGTCATAATATAATAGAGACAGTAGATCTAGCTGGTCTGTCATATTATAATAGAGACAGTAGATCTAGCTGGTCTGTCATATTATAATAGAGACAGTAGATCTAGCTGGTCTGTCATATTATAATAGAGACAGTAGATCTAGCTGGTCTGTCATAATATAATAGAGACAGTAGATCTAGCTGGTCTGTCATATTATAATAGAGACAGTAGATCTAGCTGGTCTGTCATAATATAATAGAGACAGTAGATCTAGCTGGTCTGTCATATTATAATAGAGACAGTAGATCTAGCTGGTCTGTCATAATATAATAGAGACAGTAGATCTAGCTGGTCTGTCATAATATAATAGAGACAGTAGATCTAGCTGGTCTGTCATAATATAATAGAGACATAGATCTAGCTGGTCTGTCATATATAATAGAGACAGTAGATCTAGCTGGTCTGTCATAATATAATAGAGACAGTAGATCTAGCTGGTCTGTCATAATATAATAGAGACAGTAGATCTAGCTGGTCTGTCATAATATAATAGAGACAGTAGATCTAGCTGGTCTGTCATAATATAATAGAGACAGTAGATCTAGCTGGTCTGTCATAATATAATAGAGACAGTATATCTAGCTGGTCTGTCATATTATAATAGAGACAGTAGATCTAGCTGGTCTGTCATAATATAATAGAGACAGTAGATCTAGCTGGTCTGTCATAATATAATAGAGACAGTAGATCTAGCTGGTCTGTCATATTATAATAGAGACAGTAGATCTAGCTGGCCTGTCATAATATAATAGAGACAGTAGATCTAGCTGGTCTGTCATATTATAATAGAGACAGTAGATCTAGCTGGTCTGTCATATTATAATAGAGACAGTAGATCTAGCTGGTCTGTCATATTATAATAGAGACAGTAGATCTAGCTGGTCTGTCATATTATAATAGAGACAGTAGATCTAGCTGGTCTGTCATATAATAGAGACAGTAGATCTAGCTGGTCTGTCATATTATAATAGAGACAGTAGATCTAGCTGGTCTGTCATATTATAATAGAGACAGTAGATCTAGCTGGTCTGTCATAATATAATAGAGACAGTAGATCTAGCTGGTCTGTCATATTATAATAGAGACAGTAGATCTAGCTGGTCTGTCATAATATAATAGAGACAGTAGATCTAGCTGGTCTGTCATATTATAATAGAGACAGTAGATCTAGCTGGTCTGTCATAATATAATAGAGACAGTAGATCTAGCTGGTCTGTCATATTATAATAGAGACAGTAGATCTAGCTGGTCTGTCATAATATAATAGAGACAGTAGATCTAGCTGGTCTGTCATATTATAATAGAGACAGTAGATCTAGCTGGTCTGTCATAATATAATAGAGACAGTAGATCTAGCTGGTCTGTCATAATATAATAGAGACAGTAGATCTAGCTGGTCTGTCATATTATAATAGAGACAGTAGATCTAGCTGGCCTGTCATAATATAATAGAGACAGCATATCTAGCTGGTCTGTCATAATATAATAGAGACAGTATATCTAGCTGGTCTGTCATATTATAATAGAGACAGTATATCTAGCTGGTCTGTCATAATATAATAGAGACAGTAGATCTAGCTGGTCTGTCATATTATAATAGAGACAGTAGATCTAGCTGGTCTGTCATAATATAATAGAGACAGTAGATCTAGCTGGTCTGTCATAATATAATAGAGACAGTAGATCTAGCTGGCCTGTCATAATATAATAGAGACAGTAGATCTAGCTGGTCTGTCATATTATAATAGATACAGTATATCTAGCTGGTCTGTCATAATATAATAGAGACAGTAGATCTAGCTGGTCTGTCATAATATAATAGAGACAGTAGATCTAGCTGGTCTGTCATATTATAATAGAGACAGTATATCTAGCTGGTCTGTCATAATATAATAGAGACAGTAGATCTAGCTGGTCTGTCATAATATAATAGAGACAGTAGATCTAGCTGGTCTGTCATATTATAATAGAGACAGTAGATCTAGCTGGTCTGTCATAATATAATAGAGACAGTAGATCTAGCTGGTCTGTCATATTATAATAGAGACAGTATATCTAGCTGGTCTGTCATAATATAATAGAGACAGTAGATCTAGCTGGTCTGTCATAATATAATAGAGACAGTATATCTAGCTGGTCTGTCATATTATAATAGAGACAGTAGATCTAGCTGGTCTGTCATATTATAATAGAGACAGTAGATCTAGCTGGTCTGTCATATTATAATAGAGACAGTAGATCTAGCTGGTCTGTCATAATATAATAGAGACAGTAGATCTAGCTGGTCTGTCATAATATAATAGAGACAGTATATCTAGCTGGTCTGTCATATTATAATAGAGACAGTAGATCTAGCTGGTCTGTCATATTATAATAGAGACAGTAGATCTAGCTGGTCTGTCATAATTATAATAGAGACAGTAGATCTAGCTGGTCTGTCATAATATAATAGAGACAGTAGATCTAGCTGGTCTGTCATATTATAATAGAGACAGTAGATCTAGCTGGTCTGTCATAATATAATAGAGACAGTAGATCTAGCTGGTCTGTCATATTATAATAGAGACAGTAGATCTAGCTGGTCTGTCATAATATAATAGAGACAGTATATCTAGCTGGTCTGTCATATTATAATAGAGACAGTAGATCTAGCTGGTCTGTCATATTATAATAGAGACAGTATATCTAGCTGGTCTGTCATAATATAATAGAGACAGTAGATCTAGCTGGTCTGTCATATTATAATAGAGACAGTAGATCTAGCTGGTCTGTCATAATATAATAGAGACAGTAGATCTAGCTGGTCTGTCATAATATAATAGAGACAGTAGATCTAGCTGGTCTGTCATAATATAATAGAGACAGTAGATCTAGCTGGTCTGTCATAATATAATAGAGACAGTATATCTAGCTGGTCTGTCATATTATAATAGAGACAGTAGATCTAGCTGGTCTGTCATATTATAATAGAGACAGTATATCTAGCTGGTCTGTCATAATATAATAGAGACAGTAGATCTAGCTGGTCTGTCATATTATAATAGAGACAGTATCTAGCTGGTCTGTCATATTATAATAGAGACAGTAGATCTAGCTGGTCTGTCATAATATAATAGAGACAGTAGATCTAGCTGGTCTGTCATAATATAATAGAGACAGTAGATCTAGCTGGTCTGTCATATTATAATAGAGACAGTAGATCTAGCTGGTCTGTCATATTATAATAGAGACAGTATATCTAGCTGGTCTGTCATATTATAATAGAGACAGTAGATCTAGCTGGTCTGTCATAATATAATAGAGACAGTAGATCTAGCTGGTCTGTCATATTATAATAGAGACAGTAGATCTAGCTGGTCTGTCATATTATAATAGAGACAGTAGATCTAGCTGGTCTGTCATATATAATAGAGACAGCATATCTAGCTGGCCTGTCATAATATAATAGAGACAGTATATCTAGCTGGTCTGTCATAATATAATAGAGACAGCATATCTAGCTGGTCTGTCATATTATAATAGAGACAGTAGATCTAGCTGGTCTGTCATATTATAATAGAGACAGTATATCTAGCTGGTCTGTCATATTATAATAGAGACAGTAGATCTAGCTGGTCTGTCATAATATAATAGAGACAGTAGATCTAGCTGGTCTGTCATAATATAATAGAGACAGTAGATCTAGCTGGTCTGTCATAATATAATAGAGACAGTAGATCTAGCTGGTCTGTCATATTATAATAGAGACAGTATATCTAGCTGGTCTGTCATAATATAATAGAGACAGTAGATCTAGCTGGTCTGTCATAATATAATAGAGACAGTAGATCTAGCTGGTCTGTCATATTATAATAGAGACAGTAGATCTAGATGGTCTGTCATAATATAATAGAGACAGTAGATCTAGCTGGTCTGTCATATTATAATAGAGACAGTAGATCTAGCTGGTCTGTCATAATACAATAGAGACAGTAGATCTAGCTGGTCTGTCATAATATAATAGAGACAGTATATCTAGCTGGTCTGTCATAATATAATAGAGACAGTATATCTAGCTGGTCTGTCATATTATAATAGAGACAGTAGATCTAGCTGGTCTGTCATAATATAATAGAGACAGTAGATCTAGCTGGTCTGTCATAATATAATAGAGACAGTAGATCTAGCTGGTCTGTCATATTATAATAGAGACAGTATATCTAGATGGTCTGTCATAATATAATAGAGACAGTAGATCTAGCTGGTCTGTCATAATATAATAGAGACAGTAGATCTAGCTGGTCTGTCATATTATAATAGAGACAGTAGATCTAGCTGGTCTGTCATATTATAATAGAGACAGTATATCTAGCTGGTCTGTCATAATATAATAGAGACAGTAGATCTAGCTGGTCTGTCATATTATAATAGAGACAGATCTAGCTGGTCTGTCATAATATAATAGAGACAGTAGATCTAGCTGGTCTGTCATAATATAATAGAGACAGTAGATCTAGCTGGTCTGTCATAATATAATAGAGACAGTAGATCTAGCTGGTCTGTCATATATAATAGAGACAGTAGATCTAGCTGGTCTGTCATAATATAATAGAGACAGTAGATCTAGCTGGTCTGTCATCATATAATAGAGACAGCATATCTAGCTGGCCTGTCATAATATAATAGAGACAGTATATCTAGCTGGTCTGTCATATTATAATAGATACAGTATATCTAGATGGTCTGTCATAATATAATAGAGACAGTAGATATCTAGCTGGTCTGTCATAATATAATAGAGACAGTAGATCTAGCTGGTCTGTCATATTATAATAGAGACAGTAGATCTAGCTGGTCTGTCACATTATAATAGAGACAGTAGATCTAGCTGGTCTGTCATAATATAATAGAGACAGTAGATCTAGCTGGTCTGTCATATTATAATAGAGACAGTAGATCTAGCTGGTCTGTCATAATATAATAGAGACAGTAGATCTAGCTGGTCTGTCATATTATAATAGAGACAGTAGATCTAGCTGGTCTGTCATATTATAATAGAGACAGTATATCTAGCTGGTCTGTCATATTATAATAGATACAGTATATCTAGATGGTCTGTCATAATATAATAGAGACAGTAGATCTAGCTGGTCTGTCATATTATAATAGAGACAGTAGATCTAGCTGGTCTGTCATAATATAATAGAGACAGTAGATCTAGCTGGTCTGTCATATTATAATAGAGACAGTATATCTAGCTGGCCTGTCATAATATAATAGAGACAGCATATCTAGCTGGTCTGTCATATTATAATAGAGACAGTAGATCTAGCTGGTCTGTCATAATATAATAGAGACAGTAGATCTAGCTGGTCTGTCATATTATAATAGAGACAGTAGATCTAGCTGGTCTGTCATAATATAATAGAGACAGTAGATCTAGCTGGTCTGTCATAATATAATAGAGACAGTAGATCTAGCTGGTCTGTCATATATAATAGAGACAGTATATCTAGCTGGTCTGTCATATTATTATAGAGACAGTAGATCTAGCTGGTCTGTCATATTATAATAGAGACAGTAGATCTAGCTGGTCTGTCATATTATAATAGAGACAGTAGATCTAGCTGGTCTGTCATATTATAATAGAGACAGTAGATCTAGCTGGTCTGTCATATTATAATAGAGACAGTAGATCTAGCTGGTCTGTCATATTATTATAGAGACAGTAGATCTAGCTGGTCTGTCATAATATAATAGAGACAGTAGATCTAGCTGGTCTGTCATAATATAATAGAGACAGTAGATCTAGCTGGTCTGTCATAATATAATAGAGACAGTAGATCTAGCTGGTCTGTCATATTATAATAGAGACAGTAGATCTAGCTGGCCTGTCATAATATAATAGAGACAGTATATCTAGCTGGTCTGTCATAATATAATAGAGACAGTAAATCTAGCTGGTCTGTCATATTATAATAGAGACAGTATATCTAGCTGGTCTGTCATATTATAATAGAGACAGTAGATCTAGCTGGTCTGTCATATTATAATAGAGACAGTAGATCTAGCTGGTCTGTCATAATATAATAGAGACAGTAGATCTAGCTGGTCTGTCATAATATAATAGAGACAGTATATCTAGCTGGTCTGTCATATTATAATAGAGACAGTATATCTAGCTGGTCTGTCATATTATAATAGAGACAGTATATCTAGATGGTCTGTCATAATATAATAGAGACAGTAGATCTAGCTGGTCTGTCATAATATAATAGAGACAGTAGATCTAGCTGGTCTGTCATAATATAATAGAGACAGTATATCTAGCTGGTCTGTCATAATATAATAGAGACATCTAGCTGGTCTGTCATAATATAATAGAGACAGTAGATCTAGCTGGTCTGTCATAATATAATAGAGACAGCATAGATCTAGCTGGTCTGTCATATTATAATAGAGACAGTAGATCTAGCTGGTCTGTCATATTATAATAGAGACAGTAGATCTAGCTGGTCTGTCATATTATAATAGAGACAGTAGATCTAGCTGGTCTGTCATAATATAATAGAGACAGTAGATCTAGCTGGTCTGTCATATTATAATAGAGACAGTAGATCTAGCTGGTCTGTCATATTATAATAGAGACAGTAGATCATGGTCTGTCATATATTATAGAGACAGTAGATCTAGCTGGTCTGTCATATTATAATAGAGACAGTAGATCTAGCTGGTCTGTCATAATATAATAGAGACAGTAGATCTAGCTGGTCTGTCATATTATAATAGAGACAGCATATCTAGCTGGCCTGTCATAATATAATAGAGACAGCATATCTAGCTGGTCTGTCATATTATTATAGAGACAGTAGATCTAGCTGGTCTGTCATATTATAATAGAGACAGTATATCTAGCTGGTCTGTCATATTATTATAGAGACGGTAGATCTACCTGGTCTGTCGTAATATAATAGAGACAGTAGATCTAGCTGGTCTGTCATAATATAATAGAGACAGTAGATCTAGCTGGTCTGTCATATTATAATAGAGACAGTAGATCTAGCTGGTCTGTCATATTATAATAGAGACAGTAGATCTAGCTGGTCTGTCATATTATAATAGAGACAGTAGATCTAGCTGGTCTGTCATAATATAATAGAGACAGCATATCTAGCTGGTCTGTCATAATATAATAGAGACAGTAGATCTAGCTGGTCTGTCATATTATAATAGAGACAGTATATCTAGCTGGTCTGTCATAATATAATAGAGACAGTAGATCTAGCTGGTCTGTCATAATATAATAGAGACAGTAGATCTAGCTGGTCTGTCATATTATAATAGAGACAGTAGATCTAGCTGGTCTGTCATATTATAATAGAGACAGTAGATCTAGCTGGTCTGTCATAATATAATAGAGACAGTAGATCTAGCTGGTCTGTCATATTATAATAGAGACAGTAGATCTAGCTGGTCTGTCATAATATAATAGAGACAGTAGATCTAGCTGGTCTGTCATATTATAATAGAGACAGTAGATCTAGCTGGTCTGTCATAATATAATAGAGACATTATAGATCTAGCTGGTCTGTCATATTATAATAGAGACAGTAGATCTAGCTGGTCTGTCATAATATAATAGAGACAGTAGATCTAGCTGGTCTGTCATATTATAATAGAGACAGTAGATCTAGCTGGTCTGTCATAATATAATAGAGACAGTATATCTAGCTGGTCTGTCATAATATAATAGAGACAGTAGATCTAGCTGGTCTGTCATATTATAATAGAGACAGTAGATCTAGCTGGTCTGTCATATTATAATAGAGACAGTATATCTAGCTGGTCTGTCATAATATAATAGAGACAGTAGATCTAGCTGGTCTGTCATAATATAATAGAGACAGTAGATCTAGCTGGTCTGTCATAATATAATAGAGACAGTAGATCTAGCTGGTCTGTCATATTATAATAGAGACAGTAGATCTAGCTGGTCTGTCATAATATAATAGAGACAGTAGATCTAGCTGGTCTGTCATAATATAATAGAGACAGTAGATCTAGCTGGTCTGTCATATTATAATAGAGACAGTAGATCTAGCTGGTCTGTCATAATATAATAGAGACAGTAGATCTAGCTGGTCTGTCATAATATAATAGAGACAGTAGATCTAGCTGGTCTGTCATAATATAATAGAGACAGTAGATCTAGCTGGTCTGTCATAATATAATAGAGACAGTATATCTAGCTGGTCTGTCATATTATAATAGAGACAGTATATCTAGCTGGTCTGTCATATTATAATAGAGACAGTATATCTAGCTGGTCTGTCATAATATAATAGAGACAGTAGATCTAGCTGGTCTGTCATAATATAATAGAGACAGTAGATCTAGCTGGTCTGTCATAATATAATAGAGACAGTAGATCTAGCTGGTCTGTCATATTATAATAGAGACAGTAGATCTAGCTGGTCTGTCATAATATAATAGAGACAGTAGATCTAGCTGGTCTGTCATATTATAATAGAGACAGTAGATCTAGCTGGTCTGTCATAATATAATAGAGACAGTAGATCTAGCTGGTCTGTCATATTATAATAGAGACAGTAGATCTAGCTGGTCTGTCATATTATAATAGAGACAGTAGATCTAGCTGGTCTGTCATATTATAATAGAGACAGTAGATCTAGCTGGTCTGTCATAATATAATAGAGACAGTAGATCTAGCTGGTCTGTCATATTATAATAGAGACAGTAGATCTAGCTGGTCTGTCATAATATAATAGAGACAGCAAATCTAGCTGGTCTGTCATAATATAATAGAGACAGTAGATCTAGCTGGTCTGTCATATTATAATAGAGACAGTATATCTAGCTGGTCTGTCATATTATATATAGACAGTATATCTAGCTGGTCTGTCATAATATAATAGAGACAGTAGATCTAGCTGGTCTGTCATATTATAATAGAGACAGTAGATCTAGCTGGTCTGTCATAATATAATAGAGACAGTAGATCTAGCTGGTCTGTCATATTATAATAGAGACAGTAGATCTAGCTGGTCTGTCATAATATAATAGAGACAGCATATCTAGCTGGTCTGTCATAATATAATAGAGACAGTAGATCTAGCTGGTCTGTCATATTATAATAGAGACAGTATATCTAGCTGGTCTGTCATAATATAATAGAGACAGTAGATCTAGCTGGTCTGTCATATTATAATAGAGACAGTAAATCTAGCTGGTCTGTCATATTATAATAGAGACAGTATATCTAGCTGGTCTGTCATAATATAATAGAGACAGTAGATCTAGCTGGTCTGTCATAATATAATAGAGACAGTAGATCTAGCTGGTCTGTCATAATATAATAGAGACAGTAGATCTAGCTGGTCTGTCATATTATAATAGAGACAGTAGATCTAGCTGGTCTGTCATAATATAATAGAGACAGTAGATCTAGCTGGTCTGTCATATTATAATAGAGACAGTAGATCTAGCTGGTCTGTCATAATATAATAGAGACAGTAGATCTAGCTGGTCTGTCATATTATATAGAGACAGTAGATCTAGCTGGTCTGTCATATTATAATAGAGACAGTAGATCTAGCTGGTCTGTCATATTATAATAGAGACAGTAGATCTAGCTGGTCTGTCATAATATAATAGAGACAGTAGATCTAGCTGGTCTGTCATATTATAATAGAGACAGCATATCTAGCTGGCCTGTCATAATATAATAGAGACAGCATATCTAGCTAGCCTGTCATAATATAATAGAGACAGTAGATCTAGCTGGTCTGTCATATTATAATAGAGACAGTATATCTAGCTGGTCTGTCATATTATAATAGATACAGTATATCTAGATGGTCTGTCATAATATAATAGAGACAGTAGATCTAGCTGGTCTGTCATATTATAATAGAGACAGTAGATCTAGCTGGTCTGTCATAATATAATAGAGACAGTAGATCTAGCTGGTCTGTCATATTATAATAGAGACAGCATAGATCTAGCTGGTCTGTCATAATATAATAGAGACAGTATATCTAGCTGGTCTGTCATATTATAATAGAGACAGTAGATCTAGCTGGTCTGTCATATTATAATAGATACAGTATATCTAGCTGGTCTGTCATAATATAATAGAGACAGTAGATCTAGCTGGTCTGTCATAATATAATAGAGACAGTAGATCTAGCTGGTCTGTCATATTATAATAGAGACAGTATATCTAGCTGGTCTGTCATAATATAATAGAGACAGTAGATCTAGCTGGTCTGTCATAATATAATAGAGACAGTAGATCTAGCTGGTCTGTCATAATATAATAGAGACAGTAGATCTAGCTGGTCTGTCATATTATAATAGAGACAGTAGATCTAGCTGGTCTGTCATAATATAATAGAGACAGTAGATCTAGCTGGTCTGTCATATTATAATAGAGACAGTAGATCTAGCTGGTCTGTCATAATATAATAGAGACAGCAAATCTAGCTGGTCTGTCATAATATAATAGAGACAGTAGATCTAGCTGGTCTGTCATATTATAATAGAGACAGTAGATCTAGCTGGTCTGTCATATTATAATAGAGACAGTATATCTAGCTGGTCTGTCATAATATAATAGAGACAGTAGATCTAGCTGGTCTGTCATATTATAATAGAGACAGTAGATCTAGCTGGTCTGTCATAATATAATAGAGACAGTAGATCTAGCTGGTCTGTCATAATATAATAGAGACAGTAGATCTAGCTGGTCTGTCATATTATAATAGAGACAGTATATCTAGCTGGTCTGTCATATTATAATAGACAGTATATCTAGCTGGTCTGTCATAATATAATAGAGACAGTAGATCTAGCTGGTCTGTCATATTATAATAGAGACAGTAGATCTAGCTGGTCTGTCATAATATAATAGAGACAGTAGATCTAGCTGGTCTGTCATATTATAATAGAGACAGTATATCTAGCTGGCCTGTCATAATATAATAGAGACAGTATATCTAGCTGGTCTGTCATATTATAATAGAGACAGTAGATCTAGCTGGTCTGTCATATTATAATAGAGACAGTAGATCTAGCTGGTCTGTCATAATATAATAGAGACAGTAGATCTAGCTGGTCTGTCATATTATAATAGAGACAGTAGATCTAGCTGGTCTGTCATATTATAATAGAGACAATAGATCTAGCTGGTCTGTCATATTATAATAGAGACAGTAGATCTAGCTGGTCTGTCATATTATAATAGAGACAGTAGATCTAGCTGGTCTGTCATATTATAATAGAGACAGTAGATCTAGCTGGTCTGTCATAATATAATAGAGACAGTAGATCTAGCTGGTCTGTCATATTATAATAGAGACAGTAGATCTAGCTGGTCTGTCATAATATAATAGAGACAGTAGATCTAGCTGGTCTGTCATATTATAATAGAGACAGTAGATCTAGCTGGTCTGTCATAATATAATAGAGACAGTAGATCTAGCTGGTCTGTCATATTATAATAGAGACAGTAGATCTAGCTGGTCTGTCTGTCATAATATAATAGAGACAGTAGATCTAGCTGGTCTGTCATAATATAATAGAGACAGTAGATCTAGCTGGTCTGTCATATTATAATAGAGACAGTATATCTAGCTGGTCTGTCATATTATTATAGAGACAGTAGATCTAGCTGGTCTGTCATATTATAATAGAGACAGTAGATCTAGCTGGTCTGTCATATTATAATAGAGACAGTAGATCTAGCTGGTCTGTCATAATATAATAGAGACAGTAGATCTAGCTGGTCTGTCATATATAATAGAGACAGTAGATCTAGCTGGTCTGTCATAATATAATAGAGACAGCATATCTAGCTGGTCTGTCATATTATAATAGAGACTGGCTCTGTCATATATAATCAGTTTGTTTATCTAGAGACAGTATATCTGTCCAGTAAATCTGGTCTGTCATATTATAATAGAGACAGTAGATCTAGGACTACCTGGTCTGCTCATCCACCTGGCTATCTGTTTCATAATAGAGACAGTAGATCTAGCTGGTCTGTCATAATATATAGATACTGGTTCTGACAGTCATTTATGAACATTTGAACATGCTGTCATTATAATAGAGACAGTAGATCTAGCTGGTCTGTTATAATCTCCACCTGTCACAGCCATAATAGGATAGAGACAGTATATCTAGCTGGTCTGTCATAATATAATAGAGACAGTAGATCTAGCTGGTCTGTCAGTCCATATAATAGAGACTTATTATTATTTGAGCTGGTCTGTCATTATAATCTGGTCTGTCTGTTATAAGAGGACTAGCCATCTAGCTGGTTCCTGTCATAGGTTATCTAGAGACAGTAGATCTAGCTGGTCATTATAATAGAGACAGATTTACTGGTCTGTCATTGTTTGCTGTTTGGGGTTTTAGATCTAGCTGGTCTGTAGATATCAGCTGATGACGAAGGGCTATATAAATAAAGAGACAGTGATTTCATTTATAATAGAGACACATATCTAGCTGGTCTGTCATAATATAATAGAGACAGTAGATCTAGCTGGTCTGTCATATTATAATAGAGACAGTAGATCTAGCTGGTCTGTCATAATATAATAGAGACAGTAGATCTAGCTGGTCTGTCATAATATAATAGAGACAGTAGATCTAGCTGGTCTGTCATATTATAATAGAGACAGTATATCTAGCTGGTCTGTCATAATATAATAGAGACAGTAGATCTAGCTGGTCTGTCATAATATAATAGAGACAGTAGATCTAGCTGGTCTGTCATATTATAATAGAGACAGTAGATCTAGCTGGTCTGTCATAATATAATAGAGACAGTATATCTAGCTGGTCTGTCATAATATAATAGAGACAGTATATCTAGCTGGTCTGTCATAATATAATAGAGACAGTATATCTAGTTGGTCTGTCATATTATAATAGAGACAGTAGATCTAGCTGGTCTGTCATATTATAATAGAGACAGTAGATCTAGCTGGTCTGTCATAATATAATAGACAGACAGTAGATCTAGCTGGTCTGTCATATTATAATAGAGACAGTAGATCTAGCTGGTCTGTCATAATATAATAGAGACAGTATATCTACCTGGTCTGTCATATTATAATAGAGACAGTAGATCTAGCTGGTCTGTCATATTATAATAGAGACAGTATATCTAGCTGGTCTGTCATATTATAATAGAGACAGTAGATCTAGCTGGTCTGTCATATTATAATAGAGACAGTAGATCTAGCTGGTCTGTCATAATATAATAGAGACAGTAGATCTAGTCTGGTCTGTCATAATATAATAGAGACAGTAGATCTAGCTGGTCTGTCATATTATAATAGAGACAGTAGATCTAGCTGGCCTGTCATAATATAATAGAGACAGCATATCTAGCTGGTCTGTCATATTATAATAGAGACAGTAGATCTAGCTGGTCTGTCATATTATAATAGATACAGTATATCTAGAGCTGGTCTGTCATAATATAATAGAGACAGTAGATCTAGCTGGTCTGTCATATTATAATAGAGACAGTAGATCTAGCTGGTCTGTCATATTATAATAGAGACAGTAGATCTAGCTGGTCTGTCATATTATAATAGAGACAGTAGATCTAGCTGGTCTGTCATATTATAATAGAGACAGTAGATCTAGCTGGTCTGTCATATTATAATAGAGACAGTAGATCTAGCTGGTCTGTCATAATATAATAGAGACAGTAGATCTAGCTGGTCTGTCATATTATAATAGAGACAGTAGATCTAGCTGGTCTGTCATATATAATAGAGACATAGATCTAGCTGGTCTGTCATATTATAGATAGAGACAGTAGATCTAGCTGGTCTGTCATAATATAATAGAGACAGTAGATCTAGCTGGTCTGTCATATTATAATAGAGACAGTAGATCTAGCTGGTCTGTCATAATATAATAGAGACAGCATATCTAGCTGGCCTGTCATAATATAATAGAGACAGTATATCTAGCTGGTCTGTCATATTATAATAGATACAGTATATCTAGATGGTCTGTCATATTATTATAGAGACAGTAGATCTAGCTGGTCTGTCATATTATAATAGAGACAGTAGATCTAGCTGGTCTGTCATATTATAATAGAGACAGTAGATCTAGCTGGTCTGTCATAATATAATAGAGACAGTAGATCTAGCTGGTCTGTCATATTATAATAGAGACAGTAGATCTAGCTGGTCTGTCATAATATAATAGAGACAGTATATCTAGCTGGTCTGTCATATTATAATAGAGACAGTAGATCTAGCTGGTCTGTCATAATACAATAGAGACAGTAGATCTAGCTGGTCTGTCATATTATAATAGAGACAGTAGATCTAGCTGGCCTGTCATAATATAATAGAGACAGCATATCTAGCTGGCCTGTCATAATATAATAGAGACAGTATATCTAGCTGGTCTGTCATAATATAATAGAGACAGTATATCTAGCTGGTCTGTCATATTATATAGATACAGACAGTAGATCTAGCTGGTCTGTCATAATATAATAGAGACAGTAGATCTAGCTGGTCTGTCATATTATAATAGAGACAGTAGATCTAGCTGGTCTGTCATAATATAATAGAGACAGTAGATCTAGCTGGTCTGTCATAATATAATAGAGACAGTAGATCTAGCTGGTCTGTCATATTATAATAGAGACAGTAGATCTAGCTGGTCTGTCATAATATAATAGAGACAGTAGATCTAGCTGGTCTGTCATAATATAATAGAGACAGTAGATCTAGCTGGTCTGTCATATTATAATAGAGACAGTATATCTAGCTGGTCTGTCATAATATAATAGAGACAGCATATCTAGCTGGTCTGTCATAATATAATAGAGACAGTATATCTAGCTGGTCTGTCATATTATAATAGATACAGTATATCTAGATGGTCTGTCATAGTATAATAGAGACAGTAGATCTAGCTGGTCTGTCATATTATAATAGAGACAGTAGATCTAGCTGGTCTGTCATAATACAATAGAGACAGTAGATCTAGCTGGCCTGTCATAATATAATAGAGACAGCATATCTAGCTGGTCTGTCATAATATAATAGAGACAGTATATCTAGCTGGTCTGTCATATTATAATAGATACAGTATATCTAGATGGTCTGTCATAATATAATAGAGACAGTAGATCTAGCTGGTCTGTCATAATATAATAGAGACAGTAGATCTAGCTGGTCTGTCATATTATAATAGAGACAGTAGATCTAGCTGGTCTGTCATAATATAATAGAGACAGTAGATCTAGCTGGTCTGTCATAATATAATAGAGACAGTAGATCTAGCTGGTCTGTCATATTATAATAGAGACAGTAGATCTAGCTGGTCTGTCATAATATAATAGAGACAGTATATCTAGCTGGTCTGTCATAATATAATAGAGACAGTAGATCTAGCTGGTCTGTCATATTATAATAGAGACAGTATATCTAGCTGGTCTGTCATAATATAATAGAGACAGTAGATCTAGCTGGTCTGTCATAATATAATAGAGACAGTAGATCTAGCTGGTCTGTCATATTATAATAGAGACAGTAGATCTAGCTGGTCTGTCATAATATAATAGAGACAGTAGATCTAGCTGGTCTGTCATAATATAATAGAGACAGTAGATCTAGCTGGTCTGTCATATTATAATAGAGACAGTAGATCTAGCTGGTCTGTCATAATATAATAGAGACAGTAGATCTAGCTGGTCTGTCATATTATAATAGAGACAGATCTAGCTGGTCTGTCATAATATAATAGAGACAGTAGATCTAGCTGGTCTGTCATATTATAATAGAGACAGTAGATCTAGCTGGTCTGTCATAATATAATAGAGACAGTAGATCTAGCTGGTCTGTCATATTAGCTGGTCTGTCATATTATAATAGAGACAGTAGATCTAGCTGGTCTGTCATAATATAATAGAGACAGTAGATCTAGCTGGTCTGTCAAATAATAATAGAGACAGCATATCTAGCTGGTCTGTCATATTATAATAGAGACAGCATATCTAGCTGGCCTGTCATAATATAATAGAGACAGCATATCTAGCTGGCCTGTCATAATATAATAGAGACAGTATATCTAGCTGGTCTGTCATAATATAATAGAGACAGTATATCTAGCTGGTCTGTCATATTATAATAGAGACAGTAGATCTAGCTGGTCTGTCATAGTATAATAGAGACAGTAGATCTAGCTGGTCTGTCATATTATAATAGAGACAGTAGATCTAGCTGGTCTGTCATAATATAATAGAGACAGTAGATCTAGCTGGTCTGTCATAATATAATAGAGACAGTATATCTAGCTGGTCTGTCATAATATAATAGAGACAGTATATCTAGCTGGTCTGTCATATTATAATAGATCTACAGTATATAATCTAGATCTAGCTGGTCTGTCATAATATAATAGAGACAGTAGATCTAGCTGGTCTGTCATAATATAATAGAGACAGTAGATCTAGCTGGTCTGTCATATTATAATAGAGACAGTATATCTAGATGGTCTGTCATAATATAATAGAGACAGTAGATCTAGCTGGTCTGTCATAATACAATAGAGACAGTAGATCTAGCTGGTCTGTCATATTATAATAGAGACAGCATATCTAGCTGGCCTGTCATAATATAATAGAGACAGCATATCTAGCTGGTCTGTCATAATACAATAGAGACAGTATATCTAGCTGGTCTGTCATATTGTAATAGAGACAGTAGATCTAGCTGGTCGGTCACATTATAATAGAGACAGTAGATCTAGCTGGTCTGTCATAATATAATAGAGACAGTAGATCTAGCTGGTCTGTCATATTATAATAGAGACAGTAGATCTAGCTGGTCTGTCATAATATAATAGAGACAGCATATCTAGCTGGTCTGTCATATTATAATAGAGACAGTCGATCTAGCTGGTCTGTCATATTATAATAGAGACAGTATATCTAGCTGGTCTGTCATATTATAATAGATACAGTATATCTAGATGGTCTGTCATAATATAATAGAGACAGTAGATCTAGCTGGTCTGTCATATTATAATAGAGACAGTAGATCTAGCTGGTCTGTCATAATATAATAGAGACAGTAGATCTAGCTGGTCTGTCATAATATAATAGAGACAGTATATCTAGCTGGTCTGTCATAATATAATAGAGACAGTATATCTAGCTGGTCTGTCATATTATTATAGAGACAGTAGATCTAGCTGGTCTGTCATATTATAATAGAGACAGTATATCTAGCTGGTCTGTCATAATATAATAGAGACAGTAGATCTAGCTGGTCTGTCATATTATAATAGAGACAGTAGATCTAGCTGGTCTGTCATATTATATAGAGAGTAGATCTAGCTGGTCTGTCATAATATAATAGAGACAGTAGATCTAGCTGGTCTGTCATAATATAATAGAGACAGTAGATGTAGCTGGTCTGTCATATTATTATAGAGACAGTCGATCTAGCTGGTCTGTCATATTATAATAGAGACAGTATATCTTGCTGGTCTGTCATATTATAATAGATACAGTATATCTAGATGGTCTGTCATAATATAATAGAGACAGTAGATCTAGCTGGTCTGTCATATTATAATAGAGACAGTAGATCTAGCTGGTCTGTCATAATATAATAGAGACAGTAGATCTAGCTGGTCTGTCATAATATAATAGAGACAGTAGATCTAGCTGGTCTGTCATAATATAATAGAGACAGTAGATCTAGCTGGTCTGTCATAATATAATAGAGACAGTATATCTAGCTGGTCTGTCATAATATAATAGAGACAGTAGATCTAGCTGGTCTGTCATATTATAATAGAGACAGTAGATCTAGCTGGTCTGTCATAATATAATAGAGACAGTAGATCTAGCTGGTCTGTCATATTATAATAGAGACAGTAGATCTAGCTGGTCTGTCATAATATAATAGACAGTAGATCTAGCTGGTCTGTCATATTATAATATAGACAGTAGATCTAGCTGGTCTGTCATAATATAATAGAGACAGTATATCTAGCTGGTCTGTCATAATATAATAGAGACAGCATATCTAGCTGGTCTGTCATAATATAATAGAGACAGTATATCTAGCTGGTCTGTCATATTATAATTGAGACAGTAGATCTAGCTGGTCTGTCATATTATAATAGATACAGTAGATCTAGATGGTCTGTCATATTATATAGAGACAGTAGATCTAGCTGGTCTGTCATAATATAATAGAGACAGTAGATCTAGCTGGTCTGTCATAATATAATAGTAGATCTAGCTGGTCTGTCATATTATAATAGAGACAGTAGATCTCGCTGGTCTGTCATATTATAATAGTAGATCTAGCTGGTCTGTCATATTATAATAGAGACAGTATATCTAGCTGGTCTGTCATAATATAATAGAGACAGTAGATCTAGCTGGTCTGTCATAATATAATAGAGACAGTAGATCTAGCTGGTCTGTCATAATATAATAGAGACAGTAGATCTAGCTGGCCGGTCATAATATAATAGAGACAGCATATCTAGCTGGTCTGTCATATTATAATAGAGACAGTATATCTAGCTGGTCTGTCATATTATAATAGATACAGTATATCTAGATGGTCTGTCATAATATAATAGAGACAGTAGATCTAGCTGGTCTGTCATAATATAATAGAGACAGTAGATCTAGCTGGTCTGTCATATTATAATAGAGACAGTATATCTAGCTGGTCTGTCATAATATAATAGAGACAGTAGATCTAGCTGGTCTGTCATAATATAATAGAGACAGTATATCTAGCTGGTCTGTCATATTATAATAGAGACAGTAGATCTAGCTGGTCTGTCATATTATAATAGAGACAGTATATCTAGCTGGTCTGTCATAATATAATAGAGACAGTAGATCTAGCTGGTCTGTCATATTATAATAGAGACAGTAGATCTAGCTGGTCTGTCATATTATAATAGAGACAGTAGATCTAGCTGGTCTGTCATAATATAATAGAGACAGTAGATCTAGCTGGTCTGTCATAATATAATAGAGACAGTAGATCTAGCTGGTCTGTCATAATATAATAGAGACAGTAGATCTAGCTGGTCTGTCATAATATAATAGAGACAGTATATCTAGCTGGTCTGTCATATTATAATAGAGACAGTAGATCTAGCTGGTCTGTCATATTATAATAGAGACAGTATATCTAGCTGGTCTGTCATAATATAATAGAGACAGTAGATCTAGCTGGTCTGTCATATTATAATAGAGACAGTAGATCTAGCTGGTCTGTCATATTATAATAGAGACAGTAGATCTAGCTGGTCTGTCATAATATAATAGAGACAGTAGATCTAGCTGGTCTGTCATATTATAATAGAGACAGTAGATCTAGCTGGTCTGTCATAATATAATAGAGACAGTATATCTAGCTGGTCTGTCATATTATAATAGAGACAGTAGATCTAGCTGGTCTGTCATATTATAATAGAGACAGTATATCTAGCTGGTCTGTCATATTATAATAGAGACAGTAGATCTAGCTGGTCTGTCATAATATAATAGAGACAGTAGATCTAGCTGGTCTGTCATATTATAATAGAGACAGTAGATCTAGCTGGTCTGTCATAATATAATAGAGACAGTAGATCTAGCTGGTCTGTCATAATATAATAGAGACAGTAGATCTAGCTGGTCTGTCATATTATAATAGAGACAGTAGATCTAGCTGGTCTGTCATAATATAATAGAGACAGTAGATCTAGCTGGTCTGTCATATTATAATAGAGACAGTAGATCTAGCTGGTCTGTCATATTATAATAGAGACAGTAGATCTAGCTGGTCTGTCATATTATAATAGAGACAGTAGATCTAGCTGGTCTGTCATAATATAATAGAGACAGTAGATCTAGCTGGTCTGTCATATTATAATAGAGACAGTAGATCTAGCTGGTCTGTCATAATATAATAGAGACAGTCTGTCATAATATATCTAGCTGGTCTGTCATATTATAATAGAGACAGTAGATCTAGCTGGTCTGTCATATTATAATAGATACAGTATATCTAGATGGTCTGTCATAATATAATAGAGACAGTAGATCTAGCTGGTCTGTCATATTATAATAGAGACAGTAGATCTAGCTGGTCTGTCATATTATAATAGAGACAGTAGATCTAGCTGGTCTGTCATATTATAATAGAGACAGTAGATCTAGCTGGTCTGTCATAATATAATAGAGACAGTAGATCTAGCTGGTCTGTCATATTATAATAGAGACAGTAGATCTAGCTGGTCTGTCATAATATAATAGAGACAGTATATCTAGCTGGTCTGTCATAATATAATAGAGACAGTAGATCTAGCTGGTCTGTCATATTATAATAGAGACAGTAGATCTAGCTGGTCTGTCATAATATAATAGAGACAGTAGATCTAGCTGGTCTGTCATATTATAATAGAGACAGTAGATCTAGCTGGTCTGTCATAATATAATAGAGACAGTAGATCTAGCTGGTCTGTCATAATATAATAGAGACAGTAGATATTGCTGGTCTGTCATAATATAATAGAGACAGTAGATCTAGCTGGTCTGTCATAATATAATAGAGACAGTAGATCTAGCTGGTCTGTCATAATATAATAGAGACAGTAGATCTAGCTGGTCTGTCATATTATAATAGAGACAGTAGATCTAGCTGGTCTGTCATAATATAATAGAGACAGTAGATCTAGCTGGTCTGTCATATTATAATAGAGACAGTAGATCTAGCTGGTCTGTCATAATATAATAGAGACAGTAGATCTAGCTGGTCTGTCATATTATAATAGAGACAGTAGATCTAGCTGGTCTGTCATAATATAATAGAGACAGTAGATCTAGCTGGTCTGTCATAATATAATAGAGACAGTAGATCTAGCTGGTCTGTCATAATATAATAGAGACAGTAGATCTAGCTGGTCTGTCATATTATAATAGAGACAGTAGATCTAGCTGGTCTGTCATAATATAATAGAGACAGTAGATCTAGCTGGTCTGTCATATTATAATAGAGACAGTAGATCTAGCTGGTCTGTCATATTATAATAGAGACAGTAGATCTAGCTGGTCTGTCATATTATAATAGAGACAGTAGATCTAGCTGGTCTGTCATATTATAATAGAGACAGTAGATCTAGCTGGTCTGTCATATTATAATAGAGACAGTAGATCTAGCTGGTCTGTCATATTATAATAGAGACAGTAGATCTAGCTGGTCTGTCATAATATAATAGAGACAGTAGATCTAGCTGGTCTGTCATATTATAATAGAGACAGTAGATCTAGCTGGTCTGTCATAATACAATAGAGACAGTAGATCTAGCTGGCCGGTCATAATATAATAGAGACAGCATATCTAGCTGGTCTGTCATATTATAATAGAGACAGTATATCTAGCTGGTCTGTCATATTATTATAATAGATCTAGCTGGTCTGTCAGAGACATAGATCTAGCTGGTCTGTCATAATATAATAGAGACAGTAGATCTAGCTGGTCTGTCATAATATAATAGAGACAGTATATCTAGCTGGTCTGTCATATTATAATAGATACAGTATATCTAGATGGTCTGTCATAATATAATAGAGACAGTAGATCTAGCTGGTCTGTCATAATACAATAGAGACAGTAGATCTAGCTGGTCTGTCATATATAATAGAGACAGTAGATCTAGCTGGTCTGTCATATTATAATAGAGACAGTATATCTAGCTGGTCTGTCATAATATAATAGAGACAGTAGATCTAGCTGGTCTGTCATATTATAATAGAGACAGTAGATCTAGCTGGTCTGTCATATTATAATAGAGACAGTAGATCTAGCTGGTCTGTCATATTATAATAGAGACAGTAGATCTAGCTGGTCTGTCATAATATAATAGAGACAGTAGATCTAGCTGGTCTGTCATAATATAATAGAGACAGTAGATCTAGCTGGTCTGTCATAATATAATAGAGACAGCATATCTAGCTGGTCTGTCATATTATAATAGAGACAGTAGATCTAGCTGGTCTGTCATATTATAATAGATACAGTATATCTAGATGGTCTGTCATAATATAATAGAGACAGTAGATCTAGCTGGTCTGTCATATTATAATAGAGACAGTAGATCTAGCTGGTCTGTCATATTATAATAGAGACAGTAGATCTAGCTGGTCTGTCATAATATAATAGAGACAGTAGATCTAGCTGGTCTGTCATATTATAATAGAGACAGTAGATCTAGCTGGTCTGTCATAATATAATAGAGACAGTAGATCTAGCTGGTCTGTCATATTATAATAGAGACAGTAGATCTAGCTGGTCTGTCATATTATAATAGAGACAGTAGATCTAGCTGGTCTGTCATATTATAATAGAGACAGTAGATCTAGCTGGTCTGTCATAATATAATAGAGACAGTAGATCTAGCTGGTCTGTCATATTATAATAGAGACAGTAGATCTAGCTGGTCTGTCATAATATAATAGAGACAGTATATCTAGCTGGTCTGTCATATTATTATAGAGACAGTAGATCAGTAGAAGCTGGTCTGTCATATTATAATAGAGACAGTAGATCTAGCTGGTCTGTCATAATATAATAGAGACAGTAGATCTAGCTGGTCTGTCATATTATAATAGAGACAGTATATCTAGCTGGTCTGTCATAATATAATAGAGACAGTAGATCTAGCTGGTCTGTCATATTATAATAGAGACAGTAGATCTAGCTGGTCTGTCATAATATAATAGAGACAGTAGATCTAGCTGGTCTGTCATATTATAATAGAGACAGTATATCTAGCTGGTCTGTCATAATATAATAGAGACAGTAGATCTAGCTGGTCTGTCATATTATAATAGAGACAGTAGATCTAGCTGGTCTGTCATATTATAATAGAGACAGTATATCTAGCTGGTCTGTCATAATATAATAGAGACAGTAGATCTAGCTGGTCTGTCATATTATAATAGAGACAGTAGATCTAGCTGGTCTGTCATATTATAATAGAGACAGTAGATCTAGCTGGTCTGTCATATTATAATAGAGACAGTAGATCTAGCTGGTCTGTCATAATATAATAGAGACAGTAGATCTAGCTGGTCTGTCATATTATAATAGAGACAGTATATCTAGCTGGCCTGTCATAATATAATAGAGACAGCATATCTAGCTGGTCTGTCATATTATAATAGAGACAGTAGATCTAGCTGGTCTGTCATATTATAATAGAGACAGTAGATCTAGCTGGTCTGTCATATTATAATAGAGACAGTAGATCTAGCTGGTCTGTCATAATATAATAGAGACAGTAGATCTAGCTGGTCTGTCATAATATAATAGAGACAGTAGATCTAGCTGGTCTGTCATATTATAATAGAGACAGTAGATCTAGCTGGTCTGTCATATTATAATAGAGACAGTAGATCTAGCTGGTCTGTCATAATATAATAGAGACAGTAGATCTAGCTGGTCTGTCATAATATAATAGAGACAGTAGATCTAGCTGGTCTGTCATATTATAATAGAGACAGTATATCTAGCTGGTCTGTCATAATATAATAGAGACAGTAGATCTAGCTGGTCTGTCATATTATAATAGAGACAGTAGATCTAGCTGGTCTGTCATAATATAATAGAGACAGTAGATCTAGCTGGTCTGTCATAATATAATAGAGACAGTATATCTAGCTGGTCTGTCATATTATAATAGAGACAGTAGATCTAGCTGGTCTGTCATATTATAATAGAGACAGTATATCTAGCTGGTCTGTCATAATATAATAGAGACAGTAGATCTAGCTGGTCTGTCATATTATAATAGAGACAGTAGATCTAGCTGGTCTGTCATAATATAATAGAGACAGTAGATCTAGCTGGTCTGTCATATTATAATAGAGACAGTAGATCTAGCTGGTCTGTCATATTATAATAGAGACAGTAGATCTAGCTGGTCTGTCATAATATAATAGAGACAGTAGATCTAGCTGGTCTGTCATAATATAATAGAGAGACAGTGTCAGATAATAGCTGGTCTGTCATATTATATAATAGAGACAGTAGATCTAGCTGGTCTGTCATAATATAATAGAGACAGCATATCTAGCTGGTCTGTCATATTATAATAGAGACAGTAGATCTAGCTGGTCTGTCATATTATAATAGATACAGTATATCTAGATGGTCTGTCATAATATAATAGAGACAGTAGATCTAGCTGGTCTGTCATAATATAATAGAGACAGTATATCTAGCTGGTCTGTCATATTATAATAGAGACAGTAGATCTAGCTGGTCTGTCATAATATAATAGAGACAGTAGATCTAGCTGGTCTGTCATAATATAATAGAGACAGTAGATCTAGCTGGTCTGTCATATTATAATAGAGACAGTAGATCTAGCTGGTCTGTCATATTATAATAGAGACAGTATATCTAGCTGGTCTGTCATAATATAATAGAGACAGTAGATCTAGCTGGTCTGTCATATTATAATAGAGACAGTAGATCTAGCTGGTCTGTCATATTATAATAGAGACAGTAGATCTAGCTGGTCTGTCATATTATAATAGAGACAGTAGATCTAGCTGGTCTGTCATATAATAGAGACAGTAGATCTAGCTGGTCTGTCATAATATAATAGAGACAGCATATCTAGCTGGTCTGTCATAATATAATAGAGACAGTAGATATCTAGCTGGTCTGTCATATTATAATAGAGACAGTAGATCTAGCTGGTCTGTCATATTATAATAGAGACAGTAGATCTAGCTGGTCTGTCATATTATAATAGAGACAGTAGATCTAGCTGGTCTGTCATAATATAATAGAGACAGTAGATCTAGCTGGTCTGTCATAATATAATAGAGACAGTAGATCTAGCTGGTCTGTCATATTATAATAGAGACAGTAGATCTAGCTGGTCTGTCATATTATAATAGAGACAGTAGATCTAGCTGGTCTGTCATATTATAATAGAGACAGTATATCTAGCTGGTCTGTCATAATATAATAGAGACAGCATATCTAGCTGGTCTGTCATAATATAATAGAGACAGTAGATCTAGCTGGTCTGTCATATTATAATAGATACAGTATATCTAGATGGTCTGTCATAATATAATAGAGACAGTAGATCTAGCTGGTCTGTCATATTATAATAGAGACAGTAGATCTAGCTGGTCTGTCATAATATAATAGAGACAGTAGATCTAGCTGGTCTGTCATAATATAATAGAGACAGTAGATCTAGCTGGTCTGTCATAATATAATAGAGACAGTAGATCTAGCTGGTCTGTCATATTATAATAGAGACAGTAGATCTAGCTGGTCTGTCATAATATAATAGAGACAGTAGATCTAGCTGGTCTGTCATATTATAATAGAGACAGTAGATCTAGCTGGTCTGTCATAATATAATAGAGACAGTAGATCTAGCTGGTCTGTCATAATATAATAGAGACAGTAGATCTAGCTGGTCTGTCATATTATAATAGAGACAGTAGATCTAGCTGGTCTGTCATATTATAATAGAGACAGTAGATCTAGCTGGTCTGTCATAATATAATAGAGACAGCATATCTAGCTGGCCTGTCATAATATAATAGAGACAGTAGATCTAGCTGGTCTGTCATATTATAATAGAGACAGTAGATCTAGCTGGTCTGTCATATTATAATAGAGACAGTAGATCTAGCTGGTCTGTCATATTATAATAGAGACAGTAGATCTAGCTGGTCTGTCATATTATAATAGAGACAGTAGATCTAGCTGGTCTGTCATAATATAATAGAGACAGTAGATCTAGCTGGTCTGTCATAATATAATAGAGACAGTAGATCTAGCTGGTCTGTCATATTATAATAGAGACAGTAGATCTAGCTGGTCTGTCATATTATAATAGAGACAGTAGATCTAGCTGGTCTGTCATAATATAATAGAGACAGTAGATCTAGCTGGTCTGTCATAATATAATAGAGACAGTAGATCTAGCTGGTCTGTCATATTATAATAGAGACAGTAGATCTAGCTGGTCTGTCATAATATATAATAGAGACAGTAGATCTAGCTGGTCTGTCATAATATAATAGAGACAGCATATCTAGCTGGTCTGTCATATTATAATAGAGACAGTATATCTAGCTGGTCTGTCATATTATAATAGAGACAGTATATCTAGCTGGTCTGTCATAATATAATAGAGACAGTAGATCTAGCTGGTCTGTCATAATATAATAGAGACAGTAGATCTAGCTGGTCTGTCATAATATAATAGAGACAGTAGATCTAGCTGGTCTGTCATAATATAATAGAGACAGTAGATCTAGCTGGTCTGTCATAATATAATAGAGACAGCATATCTAGCTGGTCTGTCATATTATAATAGAGACAGTAGATCTAGCTGGTCTGTCATATTATAATAGAGACAGTATATCTAGCTGGTCTGTCATAATATAATAGAGACAGTAGATCTAGCTGGTCTGTCATATTATAATAGAGACAGTAGATCTAGCTGGTCTGTCATATTATAATAGAGACAGTAGATCTAGCTGGTCTGTCATAATATAATAGAGACAGTAGATCTAGCTGGTCTGTCATAATATAATAGAGACAGTAGATCTAGCTGGTCTGTCATAATATAATAGAGACAGTAGATCTAGCTGGTCTGTCATAATATAATAGAGACAGTAGATCTAGCTGGTCTGTCATATTATAATAGAGACAGTAGATCTAGCTGGTCTGTCATATTATAATAGAGACAGTAGATCTAGCTGGTCTGTCATATTATAATAGAGACAGTAGATCTAGCTGGTCTGTCATAATATAATAGAGACAGTAGATCTAGCTGGTCTGTCATATTATAATAGAGACAGTAGATCTAGCTGGTCTGTCATAATATAATAGAGACAGTAGATCTAGCTGGTCTGTCATATTATAATAGAGACAGTAGATCTAGCTGGTCTGTCATATTATAATAGAGACAGTAGATCTAGCTGGTCTGTCATAATATAATAGAGACAGTAGATCTAGCTGGTCTGTCATATTATAATAGAGACAGTAGATCTAGCTGGTCTGTCATAATATAATAGAGACAGTAGATCTAGCTGGTCTGTCATATTATAATAGAGACAGTAGATCTAGCTGGTCTGTCATAATATAATAGAGACAGTAGATCTAGCTGGTCTGTCATATTATAATAGAGACAGTAGATCTAGCTGGTCTGTCATAATATAATAGAGACAGTAGATCTAGCTGGTCTGTCATATTATAATAGAGACAGTAGATCTAGCTGGTCTGTCATATTATAATAGAGACAGTATATCTAGCTGGTCTGTCATAATATAATAGAGACAGTAGATCTAGCTGGTCTGTCATATTATAATAGAGACAGTAGATCTAGCTGGTCTGTCATATTATAATAGAGACAGTAGATCTAGCTGGTCTGTCATATTATAATAGAGACAGTAGATCTAGCTGGTCTGTCATAATATAATAGAGACAGTAGATCTAGCTGGTCTGTCATAATTATAATAGAGACAGTAGATCTAGCTGGTCTGTCATAATATAATAGAGACAGCATATCTAGCTGGTCTGTCATATTATAATAGAGACAGTAGATCTAGCTGGTCTGTCATATTATAATAGAGACAGTAGATCTAGCTGGTCTGTCATATTATAATAGAGACAGTAGATCTAGCTGGTCTGTCATAATATAATAGAGACAGTAGATCTAGCTGGTCTGTCATAATATAATAGAGACAGTAGATCTAGCTGGTCTGTCATAATATAATAGAGACAGTAGATCTAGCTGGTCTGTCATATTATAATAGAGACAGTAGATCTAGCTGGTCTGTCATATATAATCGAGACAGTAGATCTAGCTGGTCTGTCATAATATAATAGAGACAGTAGATCTAGCTGGTCTGTCATAATATAATAGAGACAGTAGATCTAGCTGGTCTGTCATATTATAATAGAGACAGTAGATCTAGCTGGTCTGTCATAATATAATAGAGACAGTAGATCTAGCTGGTCTGTCATATTATAATAGAGACAGTAGATCTAGCTGGTCTGTCATAATATAATAGAGACAGTAGATCTAGCTGGTCTGTCATAATATAATAGAGACAGTAGATCTAGCTGGTCTGTCATAATATAATAGAGACAGTAGATCTAGCTGGTCTGTCATATTATAATAGAGACAGTAGATCTAGCTGGTCTGTCATAATATAATAGAGACAGTAGATCTAGCTGGTCTGTCATATTATAATAGAGACAGTAGATCTAGCTGGTCTGTCATAATATAATAGAGACAGTAGATCTAGCTGGTCTGTCATATTATAATAGAGACAGTAGATCTAGCTGGTCTGTCATATTATAATAGAGACAGTAGATCTAGCTGGTCTGTCATAATATAATAGAGACAGTAGATCTAGCTGGTCTGTCATAATATAATAGAGACAGTAGATCTAGCTGGTCTGTCATATTATAATAGAGACAGTAGATCTAGCTGGTCTGTCATAATATAATAGAGACAGTAGATCTAGCTGGTCTGTCATATTATAATAGAGACAGTAGATCTAGCTGGTCTGTCATATTATAATAGAGACAGTAGATCTAGCTGGTCTGTCATAATATAATAGAGACAGTAGATCTAGCTGGTCTGTCATATTATAATAGAGACAGTAGATCTAGCTGGTCTGTCATATTATAATAGAGACAGTAGATCTAGCTGGTCTGTCATAATATAATAGAGACAGTAGATCTAGCTGGTCTGTCATAATATAATAGAGACAGTAGATCTAGCTGGTCTGTCATAATATAATAGAGACAGTAGATCTAGCTGGTCTGTCATATTATAATAGAGACAGTAGATCTAGCTGGTCTGTCATAATATAATAGAGACAGTAGATCTAGCTGGTCTGTCATATTATAATAGAGACAGTAGATCTAGCTGGTCTGTCATATTATAATAGAGACAGTAGATCTAGCTGGTCTGTCATAATATAATAGAGACAGTAGATCTAGCTGGTCTGTCATATTATAATAGAGACAGTAGATCTAGCTGGTCTGTCATAATATAATAGAGACAGTAGATCTAGCTGGTCTGTCATAATATAATAGAGACAGTAGATCTAGCTGGTCTGTCATATTATAATAGAGACAGTAGATCTAGCTGGTCTGTCATAATATAATAGAGACAGTAGATCTAGCTGGTCTGTCATAATATAATAGAGACAGTAGATCTAGCTGGTCTGTCATATTATAATAGAGACAGTAGATCTAGCTGGTCTGTCATAATATAATAGAGACAGTAGATCTAGCTGGTCTGTCATATTATAATAGAGACAGTAGATCTAGCTGGTCTGTCATAATATAATAGAGACAGTAGATCTAGCTGGTCTGTCATAATATAATAGAGACAGTAGATCTAGCTGGTCTGTCATATTATAATAGAGACAGTAGATCTAGCTGGTCTGTCATAATATAATAGAGACAGTAGATCTAGCTGGTCTGTCATATTATAATAGAGACAGTAGATCTAGCTGGTCTGTCATAATATAATAGAGACAGTAGATCTAGCTGGTCTGTCATATTATAATAGAGACAGTAGATCTAGCTGGTCTGTCATAATATAATAGAGACAGTAGATCTAGCTGGTCTGTCATAATATAATAGAGACAGTAGATCTAGCTGGTCTGTCATAATATAATAGAGACAGTAGATCTAGCTGGTCTGTCATATTATAATAGAGACAGTAGATCTAGCTGGTCTGTCATATTATAATAGAGACAGTAGATCTAGCTGGTCTGTCATAATATAATAGAGACAGTAGATCTAGCTGGTCTGTCATATTATAATAGAGACAGTAGATCTAGCTGGTCTGTCATAATATAATAGAGACAGTAGATCTAGCTGGTCTGTCATATTATAATAGAGACAGTAGATCTAGCTGGTCTGTCATAATATAATAGAGACAGTAGATCTAGCTGGTCTGTCATATTATAATAGAGACAGTAGATCTAGCTGGTCTGTCATAATATAATAGAGACAGTAGATCTAGCTGGTCTGTCATAATATAATAGAGACAGTAGATCTAGCTGGTCTGTCATAATATAATAGAGACAGTAGATCTAGCTGGTCTGTCATATTATAATAGAGACAGTAGATCTAGCTGGTCTGTCATAATATAATAGAGACAGTAGATCTAGCTGGTCTGTCATAATATAATAGAGACAGTAGATCTAGCTGGTCTGTCATATTATAATAGAGACAGTAGATCTAGCTGGTCTGTCATAATATAATAGAGACAGTAGATCTAGCTGGTCTGTCATAATATAATAGAGACAGTAGATCTAGCTGGTCTGTCATATTATAATAGAGACAGTAGATCTAGCTGGTCTGTCATAATATAATAGAGACAGTAGATCTAGCTGGTCTGTCATATTATAATAGAGACAGTAGATCTAGCTGGTCTGTCATAATATAATAGAGACAGTATATCTAGCTGGTCTGTCATATTATAATAGAGACAGTAGATCTAGCTGGTCTGTCATAATATAATAGAGACAGTAGATCTAGCTGGTCTGTCATATTATAATAGAGACAGTAGATCTAGCTGGTCTGTCATAATATAATAGAGACAGTAGATCTAGCTGGTCTGTCATAATATAATAGAGACAGTAGATCTAGCTGGTCTGTCATATTATAATAGAGACAGTAGATCTAGCTGGTCTGTCATATTATAATAGAGACAGTAGATCTAGCTGGTCTGTCATAATATAATAGAGACAGTAGATCTAGCTGGTCTGTCATAATATAATAGAGACAGTAGATCTAGCTGGTCTGTCATAATATAATAGAGACAGTAGATCTAGCTGGTCTGTCATAATATAATAGAGACAGTAGATCTAGCTGGTCTGTCATATTATAATAGAGACAGTAGATCTAGCTGGTCTGTCATAATATAATAGAGACAGTAGATCTAGCTGGTCTGTCATAATATAATAGAGACAGTAGATCTAGCTGGTCTGTCATAATATAATAGCTGAGACAGTAGATCTAGCTGGTCTGTCATATTATAATAGAGACAGTAGATCTAGCTGGTCTGTCATAATATAATAGAGACAGTAGATCTAGCTGGTCTGTCATATTATAATAGAGACAGTAGATCTAGCTGGTCTGTCATAATATAATAGAGACAGTAGATCTAGCTGGTCTGTCATAATATAATAGAGACAGTAGATCTAGCTGGTCTGTCATATTATAATAGAGACAGTAGATCTAGCTGGTCTGTCATATTATAATAGAGACAGTAGATCTAGCTGGTCTGTCATAATATAATAGAGACAGTAGATCTAGCTGGTCTGTCATATTATAATAGAGACAGTAGATCTAGCTGGTCTGTCATATATAATAGAGACAGTAGATCTAGCTGGTCTGTCATAATATAATAGAGACAGTAGATCTAGCTGGTCTGTCATAATATAATAGAGACAGTAGATCTAGCTGGTCTGTCATATTATAATAGAGACAGTAGATCTAGCTGGGTCTGTCATAATATAATAGAGACAGTAGATCTAGCTGGTCTGTCATATTATAATAGAGACAGTAGATCTAGCTGGTCTGTCATAATATAATAGAGACAGTAGATCTAGCTGGTCTGTCATAATATAATAGAGACAGTAGATCTAGCTGGTCTGTCATAATATAATAGAGACAGTATATCTAGCTGGTCTGTCATATTATAATAGAGACAGTAGATCTAGCTGGTCTGTCATAATATAATAGAGACAGTAGATCTAGCTGGTCTGTCATAATATAATAGAGACAGTAGATCTAGCTGGTCTGTCATATTATAATAGAGACAGTAGATCTAGCTGGTCTGTCATAATATAATAGAGACAGTAGATCTAGCTGGTCTGTCATAATATAATAGAGACAGTAGATCTAGCTGGTCTGTCATATTATAATAGAGACAGTAGATCTAGCTGGTCTGTCATAATATAATAGAGACAGTAGATCTAGCTGGTCTGTCATATTATAATAGAGACAGTAGATCTAGCTGGTCTGTCATAATATAATAGAGACAGTAGATCTAGCTGGTCTGTCATATTATAATAGAGACAGTAGATCTAGCTGGTCTGTCATAATATAATAGAGACAGTAGATCTAGCTGGTCTGTCATATTATAATAGAGACAGTAGATCTAGCTGGTCTGTCATAATATAATAGAGACAGTATATCTAGCTGGTCTGTCATATTATAATAGAGACAGTAGATCTAGCTGGTCTGTCATATTATAATAGAGACAGTAGATCTAGCTGGTCTGTCATAATATAATAGAGACAGTAGATCTAGCTGGTCTGTCATATTATAATAGAGACAGTAGATCTAGCTGGTCTGTCATATTATAATAGAGACAGTAGATCTAGCTGGTCTGTCATAATATAATAGAGACAGTAGATCTAGCTGGTCTGTCATAATATAATAGAGACAGTAGATCTAGCTGGTCTGTCATAATATAATAGAGACAGTAGATCTAGCTGGTCTGTCATAATATAATAGAGACAGTAGATCTAGCTGGTCTGTCATAATATAATAGAGACAGTAGATCTAGCTGGTCTGTCATATTATAATAGAGACAGTAGATCTAGCTGGTCTGTCATATTATAATAGAGACAGTAGATCTAGCTGGTCTGTCATAATATAATAGAGACAGTAGATCTAGCTGGTCTGTCATAATATAATAGAGACAGTAGATCTAGCTGGTCTGTCATATTATAATAGAGACAGTAGATCTAGCTGGTCTGTCATATTATAATAGAGACAGTAGATCTAGCTGGTCTGTCATAATATAATAGAGACAGTAGATCTAGCTGGTCTGTCATAATATAATAGAGACAGTAGATCTAGCTGGTCTGTCATAATATAATAGAGACAGTAGATCTAGCTGGTCTGTCATAATATAATAGAGACAGTAGATCTAGCTGGTCTGTCATATTATAATAGAGACAGTAGATCTAGCTGGTCTGTCATAATATAATAGAGACAGTAGATCTAGCTGGTCTGTCATATTATAATAGAGACAGTAGATCTAGCTGGTCTGTCATAATATAATAGAGACAGTAGATCTAGCTGGTCTGTCATATTATAATAGAGACAGTAGATCTAGCTGGTCTGTCATAATATAATAGAGACAGTAGATCTAGCTGGTCTGTCATATTATAATAGAGACAGTAGATCTAGCTGGTCTGTCATAATATAATAGAGACAGTAGATCTAGCTGGTCTGTCATATTATAATAGAGACAGTAGATCTAGCTGGTCTGTCATAATATAATAGAGACAGTAGATCTAGCTGGTCTGTCATATTATAATAGAGACAGTAGATCTAGCTGGTCTGTCATAATATAATAGAGACAGTAGATCTAGCTGGTCTGTCATAATATAATAGAGACAGTAGATCTAGCTGGTCTGTCATATTATAATAGAGACAGTAGATCTAGCTGGTCTGTCATAATATAATAGAGACAGTAGATCTAGCTGGTCTGTCATAATATAATAGAGACAGTAGATCTAGCTGGTCTGTCATATTATAATAGAGACAGTAGATCTAGCTGGTCTGTCATAATATAATAGAGACAGTAGATCTAGCTGGTCTGTCATAATATAATAGAGACAGTAGATCTAGCTGGTCTGTCATATTATAATAGAGACAGTAGATCTAGCTGGTCTGTCATATTATAATAGAGACAGTAGATCTAGCTGGTCTGTCATAATATAATAGAGACAGTAGATCTAGCTGGTCTGTCATATTATAATAGAGACAGTAGATCTAGCTGGTCTGTCATATTATAATAGAGACAGTAGATCTAGCTGGTCTGTCATAATATAATAGAGACAGTAGATCTAGCTGGTCTGTCATAATATAATAGAGACAGTAGATCTAGCTGGTCTGTCATATTATAATAGAGACAGTAGATCTAGCTGGTCTGTCATATTATAATAGAGACAGTAGATCTAGCTGGTCTGTCATATTATAATAGAGACAGTAGAGACAGATCTAGCTGGTCTGTCATAATATAATAGAGACAGTAGATCTAGCTGGTCTGTCATAATATAATAGAGACAGTAGATCTAGCTGGTCTGTCATAATATAATAGAGACAGTAGATCTAGCTGGTCTGTCATATTATAATAGAGACAGTAGATCTAGCTGGTCTGTCATATTATAATAGAGACAGTAGATCTAGCTGGTCTGTCATAATATAATAGAGACAGTAGATCTAGCTGGTCTGTCATATTATAATAGAGACAGTAGATCTAGCTGGTCTGTCATAATATAATAGAGACAGTAGATCTAGCTGGTCTGTCATAATATAATAGAGACAGTAGATCTAGCTGGTCTGTCATATTATAATAGAGACAGTAGATCTAGCTGGTCTGTCATATTATAATAGAGACAGTAGATCTAGCTGGTCTGTCATAATATAATAGAGACAGTAGATCTAGCTGGTCTGTCATATTATAATAGAGACAGTAGATCTAGCTGGTCTGTCATATTATAATAGAGACAGTATATCTAGCTGGTCTGTCATAATATAATAGAGACAGTAGATCTAGCTGGTCTGTCATAATATAATAGAGACAGTAGATCTAGCTGGTCTGTCATATTATAATAGAGACAGTAGATCTAGCTGGTCTGTCATAATATAATAGAGACAGTAGATCTAGCTGGTCTGTCATAATATAATAGAGACAGTAGATCTAGCTGGTCTGTCATATTATAATAGAGACAGTAGATCTAGCTGGTCTGTCATAATATAATAGAGACAGTAGATCTAGCTGGTCTGTCATATTATAATAGAGACAGTAGATCTAGCTGGTCTGTCATAATATAATAGAGACAGTAGATCTAGCTGGTCTGTCATATTATAATAGAGACAGTAGATCTAGCTGGTCTGTCATAATATAATAGAGACAGTAGATCTAGCTGGTCTGTCATATTATAATAGAGACAGTAGATCTAGCTGGTCTGTCATAATATAATAGAGACAGTAGATCTAGCTGGTCTGTCATATTATAATAGAGACAGTAGATCTAGCTGGTCTGTCATAATATAATAGAGACAGTAGATCTAGCTGGTCTGTCATAATATAATAGAGACAGTAGATCTAGCTGGTCTGTCATAATATAATAGAGACAGTAGATCTAGCTGGTCTGTCATAATATAATAGAGACAGTAGATCTAGCTGGTCTGTCATATTATAATAGAGACAGTAGATCTAGCTGGTCTGTCATAATATAATAGAGACAGTAGATCTAGCTGGTCTGTCATAATATAATAGAGACAGTAGATCTAGCTGGTCTGTCATATTATAATAGAGACAGTAGATCTAGCTGGTCTGTCATAATATAATAGAGACAGTAGATCTAGCTGGTCTGTCATAATATAATAGAGACAGTAGATCTAGCTGGTCTGTCATATTATAATAGAGACAGTAGATCTAGCTGGTCTGTCATATTATAATAGAGACAGTAGATCTAGCTGGTCTGTCATAATATAATAGAGACAGTAGATCTAGCTGGTCTGTCATATTATAATAGAGACAGTAGATCTAGCTGGTCTGTCATATTATAATAGAGACAGTAGATCTAGCTGGTCTGTCATAATATAATAGAGACAGTAGATCTAGCTGGTCTGTCATAATATAATAGAGACAGTAGATCTAGCTGGTCTGTCATAATATAATAGAGACAGTAGATCTAGCTGGTCTGTCATATTATATAGAGACAGTAGATCTAGCTGGTCTGTCATATTATAATAGAGACAGTAGATCTAGCTGGTCTGTCATAATATAATAGAGACAGTAGATCTAGCTGGTCTGTCATAATATAATAGAGACAGTAGATCTAGCTGGTCTGTCATAATATAATAGAGACAGTAGATCTAGCTGGTCTGTCATATTATAATAGAGACAGTATATCTAGCTGGTCTGTCATAATATAATAGAGACAGTAGATCTAGCTGGTCTGTCATAATATAATAGAGACAGTATATCTAGCTGGTCTGTCATATTATAATAGAGACAGTAGATCTAGCTGGTCTGTCATAATATAATAGAGACAGTAGATCTAGCTGGTCTGTCATAATATAATAGAGACAGTAGATCTAGCTGGTCTGTCATAATATAATAGAGACAGTAGATCTAGCTGGTCTGTCATAATATAATAGAGACAGTAGATCTAGCTGGTCTGTCATATTATAATAGAGACAGTAGATCTAGCTGGTCTGTCATAATATAATAGAGACAGTAGATCTAGCTGGTCTGTCATATTATAATAGAGACAGTAGATCTAGCTGGTCTGTCATAATATAATAGAGACAGTAGATCTAGCTGGTCTGTCATATTATAATAGAGACAGTAGATCTAGCTGGTCTGTCATAATATAATAGAGACAGTAGATCTAGCTGGTCTGTCATAATATAATAGAGACAGTAGATCTAGCTGGTCTGTCATATTATAATAGAGACAGTAGATCTAGCTGGTCTGTCATAATATAATAGAGACAGTAGATCTAGCTGGTCTGTCATATTATAATAGAGACAGTAGATCTAGCTGGTCTGTCATAATATAATAGAGACAGTAGATCTAGCTGGTCTGTCATAATATAATAGAGACAGTAGATCTAGCTGGTCTGTCATAATATAATAGAGACAGTAGATCTAGCTGGTCTGTCATAATATAATAGAGACAGTAGATCTAGCTGGTCTGTCATAATATAATAGAGACAGTAGATCTAGCTGGTCTGTCATAATATAATAGAGACAGTAGATCTAGCTGGTCTGTCATATTATAATAGAGACAGTATATCTAGCTGGTCTGTCATATTATAATAGAGACAGTAGATCTAGCTGGTCTGTCATAATATAATAGAGACAGTAGATCTAGCTGGTCTGTCATAATATAATAGAGACAGTAGATCTAGCTGGTCTGTCATATTATAATAGAGACAGTAGATCTAGCTGGTCTGTCATAATATAATAGAGACAGTAGATCTAGCTGGTCTGTCATAATATAATAGAGACAGTAGATCTAGCTGGTCTGTCATATTATAATAGAGACAGTAGATCTAGCTGGTCTGTCATAATATAATAGAGACAGTAGATCTAGCTGGTCTGTCATAATATAATAGAGACAGTAGATCTAGCTGGTCTGTCATATTATAATAGAGACAGTAGATCTAGCTGGTCTGTCATAATATAATAGAGACAGTAGATCTAGCTGGTCTGTCATATTATAATAGAGACAGTAGATCTAGCTGGTCTGTCATAATATAATAGAGACAGTAGATCTAGCTGGTCTGTCATATTATAATAGAGACAGTAGATCTAGCTGGCCTGTCATAATATAATAGAGACAGCATATCTAGCTGGTCTGTCATATTATAATAGAGACAGTAGATCTAGCTGGTCTGTCATAATAATAGAGACAGTAGATCTAGCTGGTCTGTCATATTATAATAGAGACAGTAGATCTAGCTGGTCTGTCATAATATAATAGAGACAGTAGATCTAGCTGGTCTGTCATATTATAATAGAGACAGTAGATCTAGCTGGTCTGTCATAATATAATAGAGACAGTAGATCTAGCTGGTCTGTCATAATATAATAGAGACAGTATATCTAGCTGGTCTGTCATATTATAATAGAGACAGTAGATCTAGCTGGTCTGTCATAATATAATAGAGACAGTAGATCTAGCTGGTCTGTCATAATATAATAGAGACAGTAGATCTAGCTGGTCTGTCATATTATAATAGAGACAGTAGATCTAGCTGGTCTGTCATATTATAATAGAGACAGTAGATCTAGCTGGTCTGTCATAATATAATAGAGACAGTAGATCTAGCTGGTCTGTCATATTATAATAGAGACAGTAGATCTAGCTGGTCTGTCATAATATAATAGAGACAGTAGATCTAGCTGGTCTGTCATATTATAATAGAGACAGTAGATCTAGCTGGCCTGTCATAATATAATAGAGACAGCATATCTAGCTGGTCTGTCATATTATAATAGAGACAGTAGATCTAGCTGGTCTGTCATATTATAATAGAGACAGTATATCTAGATGGTCTGTCATAATATAATAGAGACAGTAGATCTAGCTGGTCTGTCATAATATAATAGAGACAGTAGATCTAGCTGGTCTGTCATATAATAGAGACAGTAGATCTAGCTGGTCTGTCATATTATAATAGAGACAGTAGATCTAGCTGGTCTGTCATATTATAATAGAGACAGTAGATCTAGCTGGTCTGTCATAATATAATAGAGACAGTAGATCTAGCTGGTCTGTCATAATATAATAGAGACAGTAGATCTAGCTGGTCTGTCATAATATAATAGAGACAGTAGATCTAGCTGGTCTGTCATATTATAATAGAGACAGTAGATCTAGTCATATTATAATGGTCTGTCATAATATAATAGAGACAGTAGATCTAGCTGGTCTGTCATAATATAATAGAGACAGTAGATCTAGCTGGTCTGTCATATTATAATAGAGACAGTAGATCTAGCTGGTCTGTCATAATATAATAGAGACAGTAGATCTAGCTGGTCTGTCATAATATAATAGAGACAGTAGATCTAGCTGGTCTGTCATATTATAATAGAGACAGTAGATCTAGCTGGTCTGTCATATTATAATAGAGACAGTAGATCTAGCTGGTCTGTCATAATATAATAGAGACAGTAGATCTAGCTGGTCTGTCATAATATAATAGAGACAGTAGATCTAGCTGGTCTGTCATATTATAATAGAGACAGTAGATCTAGCTGGTCTGTCATATTATAATAGAGACAGTAGATCTAGCTGGTCTGTCATAATATAATAGAGACAGTAGATCTAGCTGGTCTGTCATATTATAATAGAGACAGTAGATCTAGCTGGTCTGTCATAATATAATAGAGACAGTATATCTAGCTGGTCTGTCATATTATAATAGAGACAGTAGATCTAGCTGGTCTGTCATAATATAATAGAGACAGTAGATCTAGCTGGTCTGTCATAATATAATAGAGACAGTAGATCTAGCTGGTCTGTCATATTATAATAGAGACAGTAGATCTAGTCATAATATAATAGAGACAGTAGATGGTCTGTCATAATATAATAGAGACAGTAGATCTAGCTGGTCTGTCATAATATAATAGAGACAGTAGATCTAGCTGGTCTGTCATAATATAATAGAGACAGTAGATCTAGCTGGTCTGTCATAATATAATAGAGACAGTAGATCTAGCTGGTCTGTCATAATATAATAGAGACAGTAGATCTAGCTGGTCTGTCATAATATAATAGAGACAGTAGATCTAGCTGGTCTGTCATATTATAATAGAGACAGTAGATCTAGCTGGTCTGTCATAATATAATAGAGACAGTATATCTAGCTGGTCTGTCATATTATAATAGAGACAGTAGATCTAGCTGGTCTGTCATATTATAATAGATACAGTATATCTAGATGGTCTGTCATAATATAATAGAGACAGTAGATCTAGCTGGTCTGTACATAATATAATAGAGACAGTAGATCTAGCTGGTCTGTCATATTATAATAGAGACAGTAGATCTAGCTGGTCTGTCATAATATAATAGAGACAGTAGATCTAGCTGGTCTGTCATATTATAATAGAGACAGTAGATCTAGCTGGTCTGTCATAATATAATAGAGACAGTAGATCTAGCTGGTCTGTCATAATATAATAGAGACAGTATATCTAGCTGGTCTGTCATAATATAATAGAGACAGTAGATCTAGCTGGTCTGTCATATTATAATAGAGACAGTAGATCTAGCTGGTCTGTCATAATATAATAGAGACAGTAGATCTAGCTGGTCTGTCATAATATAATAGAGACAGTAGATCTAGCTGGTCTGTCATATTATAATAGAGACAGTAGATCTAGCTGGTCTGTCATAATATAATAGAGACAGTAGATCTAGCTGGTCTGTCATAATATAATAGAGACAGTAGATCTAGCTGGTCTGTCATATTATAATAGAGACAGTAGATCTAGCTGGTCTGTCATATTATAATAGAGACAGTAGATCTAGCTGGTCTGTCATAATATAATAGAGACAGTAGATCTAGCTGGTCTGTCATAATATAATAGAGACAGTAGATCTAGCTGGTCTGTCATATTATAATAGAGACAGTAGATCTAGCTGGTCTGTCATATTATATAATAGAGACAGTAGATCTAGCTGGTCTGTCATAATATAATAGAGACAGTAGATCTAGCTGGTCTGTCATATTATAATAGAGACAGTAGATCTAGCTGGTCTGTCATAATATAATAGAGACAGTAGATCTAGCTGGTCTGTCATATTATAATAGAGACAGTAGATCTAGCTGGTCTGTCATAATATAATAGAGACAGTAGATCTAGCTGGTCTGTCATAATATAATAGAGACAGTAGATCTAGCTGGTCTGTCATATTATAATAGAGACAGTAGATCTAGCTGGTCTGTCATAATATAATAGAGACAGTAGATCTAGCTGGTCTGTCATAATATAATAGAGACAGTAGATCTAGCTGGTCTGTCATATTATAATAGAGACAGTAGATCTAGCTGGTCTGTCATAATATAATAGAGACAGTAGATCTAGCTGGTCTGTCATAATATAATAGAGACAGTAGATCTAGCTGGTCTGTCATAATATAATAGTAATAGCTGGTCTGTCATAATATAATAGACAGTAGATCTAGCTGGTCTGTCATATTATAATAGAGACAGTATATCTAGCTGGTCTGTCATAATATAATAGAGACAGCATATCTAGCTGGTCTGTCATATTATAATAGAGACAGTAGATCTAGCTGGTCTGTCATATTATAATAGAGACAGTATATCTAGCTGGTCTGTCATATATAATAGAGACAGTAGATCTAGCTGGTCTGTCATAATATAATAGAGACAGTAGATCTAGCTGGTCTGTCATAATATAATAGAGACAGTAGATCTAGCTGGTCTGTCATATTATAATAGAGACAGTAGATCTAGCTGGTCTGTCATAATATAATAGAGACAGTAGATCTAGCTGGTCTGTCATATTATAATAGAGACAGTAGATCTAGCTGGTCTGTCATAATATAATAGAGACAGTAGATCTAGCTGGTCTGTCATAATATAATAGAGACAGTAGATCTAGCTGGTCTGTCATATATAATAGAGACAGTAGATCTAGCTGGTCTGTCATATTATAATAGAGACAGTAGATCTAGCTGGTCTGTCATATTATAATAGAGACAGTATATCTAGCTGGTCTGTCATAATATAATAGAGACAGTAGATCTAGCTGGTCTGTCATAATATAATAGAGACAGTAGATCTAGCTGGTCTGTCATATAATAATAGAGACAGTATATCTAGCTGGTCTGTCATATTATAATAGAGACAGTAGATCTAGCTGGTCTGTCATATTATAATAGAGACAGTAGATCTAGCTGGTCTGTCATAATATAATAGAGACAGTAGATCTAGCTGGTCTGTCATAATATAATAGAGACAGCATATCTAGCTGGTCTGTCATAATATAATAGAGACAGTAGATCTAGCTGGTCTGTCATATTATAATAGAGACAGTAGATCTAGCTGGTCTGTCATAATATAATAGAGACAGTAGATCTAGCTGGTCTGTCATAATATAATAGAGACAGTATATCTAGCTGGTCTGTCATATTATAATAGAGACAGTAGATCTAGCTGGTCTGTCATAATATAATAGAGACAGTAGATCTAGCTGGTCTGTCATAATATAATAGAGACAGTAGATCTAGCTGGTCTGTCATATTATAATAGAGACAGTAGATCTAGCTGGTCTGTCATATTATAATAGAGACAGTAGATCTAGCTGGTCTGTCATAATATAATAGAGACAGTAGATCTAGCTGGTCTGTCATAATATAATAGAGACAGTAGATCTAGCTGGTCTGTCATATTATAATAGAGACAGTAGATCTAGCTGGTCTGTCATATTATAATAGAGACAGTAGATCTAGCTGGTCTGTCATAATACAATAGAGACAGTAGATCTAGCTGGTCTGTCATATTATAATAGAGACAGTAGATCTAGCTGGTCTGTCATAATATAATAGAGACAGTAGATCTAGCTGGTCTGTCATATTATAATAGAGACAGTAGATCTAGCTGGTCTGTCATAATATAATAGAGACAGTAGATCTAGCTGGTCTGTCATAATATAATAGAGACAGTAGATCTAGCTGGTCTGTCATATTATAATAGAGACAGTAGATCTAGCTGGTCTGTCATAATATAATAGAGACAGTAGATCTAGCTGGTCTGTCATAATATAATAGAGACAGTAGATCTAGCTGGTCTGTCATATTATAATAGAGACAGTAGATCTAGCTGGTCTGTCATAATATAATAGAGACAGTAGATCTAGCTGGTCTGTCATAATATAATAGAGACAGTAGATAGCTGGTCTGTCATAAGACAGTAGATCTAGCTGGTCTGTCATATTATAATAGAGACAGTAGATCTAGCTGGCCTGTCATAATATAATAGAGACAGCATATCTAGCTGGTCTGTCATATTATATAGAGACAGTAGATCTAGCTGGTCTGTCATATTATAATAGAGACAGTAGATCTAGCTGGTCTGTCATAATATAATAGAGACAGTAGATCTAGCTGGTCTGTCATAATATAATAGAGACAGTAGATCTAGCTGGTCTGTCATATATAATAGAGACAGTAGATCTAGCTGGTCTGTCATATTATAATAGAGACAGTAGATCTAGCTGGTCTGTCATATTATAATAGAGACAGTAGATCTAGCTGGTCTGTCATAATATAATAGAGACAGTAGATCTAGCTGGTCTGTCATAATATAATAGAGACAGTAGATCTAGCTGGTCTGTCATAATATAATAGAGACAGTAGATCTAGCTGGTCTGTCATATTATAATAGAGACAGTATATCTAGCTGGTCTGTCATAATATAATAGAGACAGTAGATCTAGCTGGTCTGTCATAATATAATAGAGACAGTAGATCTAGCTGGTCTGTCATATTATAATAGAGACAGTATATCTAGCTGGTCTGTCATAATATAATAGAGACAGTAGATCTAGCTGGTCTGTCATAATATAATAGAGACAGTAGATCTAGCTGGTCTGTCATATTATAATAGAGACAGTAGATCTAGCTGGTCTGTCATAATATAATAGAGACAGTAGATCTAGCTGGTCTGTCATATTATAATAGAGACAGTAGATCTAGCTGGTCTGTCATAATATAATAGAGACAGTATATCTAGCTGGTCTGTCATATTATAATAGAGACAGTAGATCTAGCTGGTCTGTCATAATATAATAGAGACAGTAGATCTAGCTGGTCTGTCATATTATAATAGAGACAGTAGATCTAGCTGGTCTGTCATAATATAATAGAGACAGTAGATCTAGCTGGTCTGTCATATATAATAGAGACAGTAGATCTAGCTAGTCTGTCATAATATAATAGAGACAGTATATCTAGCTGGTCTGTCATAATATATAGAGACAGTAGATCTAGCTGGTCTGTCATATATAATAGAGACAGTAGATCTAGCTGGTCTGTCATAATATAATAGAGACAGTAGATCTAGCTGGTCTGTCATAATATAATAGAGACAGTAGATCTAGCTGGTCTGTCATAATATAATAGAGACAGTAGATCTAGCTGGTCTGTCATAATATAATAGAGACAGTAGATCTAGCTGGTCTGTCATATTATAATAGAGACAGTAGATCTAGCTGGTCTGTCATATTATAATAGAGACAGTAGATCTAGCTGGTCTGTCATAATATAATAGAGACAGTAGATCTAGCTGGTCTGTCATAATATAATAGAGACAGTATATCTAGCTGGTCTGTCATATTATAATAGAGACAGTAGATCTAGCTGGTCTGTCATAATATAATAGAGACAGTAGATCTAGCTGGTCTGTCATAATATAATAGAGACAGTAGATCTAGCTGGTCTGTCATATTATAATAGAGACAGTAGATCTAGCTGGTCTGTCATAATATAATAGAGACAGTAGATCTACTGGTCTGTCATATTATAATAGAGACAGTAGATCTAGCTGGTCTGTCATAATATAATAGAGACAGTAGATCTAGCTGGTCTGTCATATTATAATAGAGACAGTAGATCTAGCTGGTCTGTCATAATATAATAGAGACAGTAGATCTAGCTGGTCTGTCATATTATAATAGAGACAGTAGATCTAGCTGGTCTGTCATAATATAATAGAGACAGTAGATCTAGCTGGTCTGTCATATTATAATAGAGACAGTAGATCTAGCTGGTCTGTCATAATATAATAGAGACAGTAGATCTAGCTGGTCTGTCATATTATAATAGAGACAGTAGATCTAGCTGGTCTGTCATAATATAATAGAGACAGTAGATCTAGCTGGTCTGTCATAATATAATAGAGACAGCATATCTAGCTGGTCTGTCATATTAATAGAGACAGTAGATCTAGCTGGTCTGTCATATTATAATAGAGACAGTAGATCTAGCTGGTCTGTCATAATATAATAGAGACAGTAGATCTAGCTGGTCTGTCATAATATAATAGAGACAGTATATCTAGCTGGTCTGTCATAATATAATAGAGACAGTAGATCTAGCTGGTCTGTCATATTATAATAGAGACAGTAGATCTAGCTGGTCTGTCATAATATAATAGAGACAGTAGATCTAGCTGGTCTGTCATATTATAATAGAGACAGTAGATCTAGCTGGTCTGTCATAATATAATAGAGACAGTAGATCTAGCTGGTCTGTCATATTATAATAGAGACAGTAGATCTAGCTGGTCTGTCATAATATAATAGAGACAGTAGATCTAGCTGGTCTGTCATATTATAATAGAGACAGTAGATCTAGCTGGTCTGTCATAATATAATAGAGACAGTAGATCTAGCTGGTCTGTCATATTATAATAGAGACAGTAGATCTAGCTGGTCTGTCATAATATAATAGAGACAGTATATCTAGCTGGTCTGTCATATTATAATAGAGACAGTAGATCTAGCTGGTCTGTCATAATATAATAGAGATAGAGATCAGCTGGTCTGTCATAATATAATAGAGACAGTAGATCTAGCTGGTCTGTCATATTATAATAGAGACAGTAGATCTAGCTGGTCTGTCATATTATAATAGAGACAGTAGATCTAGCTGGTCTGTCATAATATAATAGAGACAGTAGATCTAGCTGGTCTGTCATAATATAATAGAGACAGTATATCTAGCTGGTCTGTCATAATATAATAGAGACAGTAGATCTAGCTGGTCTGTCATATTATAATAGAGACAGTAGATCTAGCTGGTCTGTCATATATAATAGAGACAGTAGATCTAGCTGGTCTGTCATAATATAATAGAGACAGTAGATCTAGCTGGTCTGTCATAATATAATAGAGACAGTAGATCTAGCTGGTCTGTCATATAATATTAGAGACAGTAGATCTAGCTTGTCTGTCATATTGTAATAGAGACAATAGATCTAGCTGGTCTGTCATAATATAATGACAGTAGACAGTAGATCTAGCTGGTCTGTCATAATATAATAGAGACAGTAGATCTAGCTGGTCTGTCATATTATAATAGAGACAGTAGATCTAGCTGGTCTGTCATAATATAATAGAGACAGTAGATCTAGCTGGTCTGTCATAATATAATAGAGACAGTAGATCTAGCTGGTCTGTCATAATATAATAGAGACAGTAGATCTAGCTGGTCTGTCATAATATAATAGAGACAGTAGATCTAGCTGGTCTGTCATATTATAATAGAGACAGTAGATCTAGCTGGTCTGTCATAATATAATAGAGACAGTAGATCTAGCTGGTCTGTCATAATATAATAGAGACAGTAGATCTAGCTGGTCTGTCATATTATAATAGAGACAGTAGATCTAGCTGGTCTGTCATAATATAATAGAGACAGTAGATCTAGCTGGTCTGTCATAATATAATAGAGACAGTAGATCTAGCTGGTCTGTCATATTATAATAGAGACAGTAGATCTAGCTGGTCTGTCATAATATAATAGAGACAGTAGATCTAGCTGGTCTGTCATAATATAATAGAGACAGTAGATCTAGCTGGTCTGTCATAATATAATAGAGACAGTAGATCTAGCTGGTCTGTCATATTATAATAGAGACAGTAGATCTAGCTGGTCTGTCATATATAATAGAGACAGTAGATCTAGCTGGTCTGTCATATTATAATAGAGACAGTAGATCTAGCTGGTCTGTCATAATATAATAGAGACAGTAGATCTAGCTGGTCTGTCATATTATAATAGAGACAGTAGATCTAGCTGGTCTGTCATAATATAATAGAGACAGCAAATCTAGCTGGTCTGTCATAATATAATAGAGACAGCAGATCTAGCTGGTCTGTCATATTAAAATAGATACAGTATATCTATCTGGTCTGTCATAATATAATAGAGACAGTAGATCTAGCTGGTCTGTCATAATATAATAGAGACAGTAGATCTAGCTGGTCTGTCATATATAATAGAGACAGTAGATCTAGCTGGTCTGTCATAATATAATAGAGACAGTAGATCTAGCTGGTCTGTCATATTATAATAGAGACAGTAGATCTAGCTGGTCTGTCATAATATAATAGAGACAGTAGATCTAGCTGGTCTGTCATAATATAATAGAGACAGTAGATCTAGCTGGTCTGTCATAATATAATAGAGACAGTAGATCTAGCTGGTCTGTCATATTATAATAGAGACAGTATATCTAGCTGGTCTGTCATAATATAATAGAGACAGTAGATCTAGCTGGTCTGTCATAATATAATAGAGACAGTAGATCTAGCTGGTCTGTCATATTATAATAGATACAGTATATCTAGCTGGTCTGTCATAATATAATAGAGACAGTAGATCTAGCTGGTCTGTCATAATATAATAGAGACAGTAGATCTAGCTGGTCTGTCATATTATAATAGAGACAGTAGATCTAGCTGGTCTGTCATATTATAATAGAGACAGTAGATCTAGCTGGTCTGTCATAATATAATAGAGACAGTAGATCTAGCTGGTCTGTCATAATATAATAGAGACAGTAGATCTAGCTGGTCTGTCATATTATAATAGAGACAGTAGATCTAGCTGGTCTGTCATATTATAATAGAGACAGTAGATCTAGCTGGTCTGTCATAATATAATAGAGACAGTAGATCTAGCTGGTCTGTCATATATAATAGAGACTGTAGATCTAGCTGGTCTGTCATAATATAATAGAGACAGTAGATCTAGCTGGTCTGTCATATATAATAGAGACAGTAGATCTAGCTGGTCTGTCATAATATAATAGAGACAGTAGATCTAGCTGGTCTGTCATAATATAATAGAGACAGTAGATCTAGCTGGTCTGTCATATTATAATAGAGACAGTAGATCTAGCTGGTCTGTCATAATATAATAGAGACAGTAGATCTAGCTGGTCTGTCATAATATAATAGAGACAGTAGATCTAGCTGGTCTGTCATATTATAATAGAGACAGTAGATCTAGCTGGTCTGTCATAATATAATAGAGACAGTAGATCTAGCTGGTCTGTCATAATATAATAGAGACAGTAGATCTAGCTGGTCTGTCATATTATAATAGAGACAGTAGATCTAGCTGGTCTGTCATAATATAATAGAGACAGTAGATCTAGCTGGTCTGTCATAATATAATAGAGACAGCATATCTAGCTGGTCTGTCATATTATAATAGAGACAGTAGATCTAGCTGGTCTGTCATATTATAATAGAGACAGTAGATCTAGCTGGTCTGTCATAATATAATAGAGACAGTAGATCTAGCTGGTCTGTCATAATATAATAGAGACAGTAGATCTAGCTGGTCTGTCATAATATAATAGAGACAGTAGATCTAGCTGGTCTGTCATATTATAATAGAGACAGTAGATCTAGCTGGTCTGTCATATTATAATAGAGACAGTAGATCTAGCTGGTCTGTCATAATATAATAGAGACAGTAGATCTAGCTGGTCTGTCATAATATAATAGAGACAGTAGATCTAGCTGGTCTGTCATAATATAATAGAGACAGTAGATCTAGCTGGTCTGTCATATTATAATAGAGACAGTAGATCTAGCTGGTCTGTCATAATATAATAGAGACAGTAGATCTAGCTGGTCTGTCATAATATAATAGAGACAGTAGATCTAGCTGGTCTGTCATATTATAATAGAGACAGTAGATCTAGCTGGTCTGTCATAATATAATAGAGCTGGTAGATCTAGCTGGTCTGTCATAATATAATAGAGACAGTAGATCTAGCTGGTCTGTCATAATATAATAGAGACAGTAGATCTAGCTGGTCTGTCATATTATAATAGAGACAGTAGATCTAGCTGGTCTGTCATAATATAATAGAGACAGTAGATCTAGCTGGTCTGTCATATTATAATAGAGACAGTAGATCTAGCTGGTCTGTCATAATATAATAGAGACAGTAGATCTAGCTGGTCTGTCATATTATAATAGAGACAGTAGATCTAGCTGGTCTGTCATAATATAATAGAGACAGTAGATCTAGCTGGTCTGTCATAATATAATAGAGACAGTAGATCTAGCTGGTCTGTCATAATATAATAGAGACAGTAGATCTAGCTGGTCTGTCATATTATATAGAGACAGTAGATCTAGCTGGTCTGTCATCTTATAATAGAGACAGTAGATCTAGCTGGTCTGTCATAATATAATAGAGACAGTAGATCTAGCTGGTCTGTCATATTATAATAGAGACAGTAGATCTAGCTGGTCTGTCATAATATAATAGAGACAGTAGATCTAGCTGGTCTGTCATATTATAATAGAGACAGTAGATCTAGCTGGTCTGTCATAATATAATAGAGACAGTAGATCTAGCTGGTCTGTCATAATATAATAGAGACAGTAGATCTAGCTGGTCTGTCATAATATAATAGAGACAGTAGATCTAGCTGGTCTGTCATATTATAATAGAGACAGTAGATCTAGCTGGTCTGTCATAATATAATAGAGACAGTAGATCTAGCTGGTCTGTCATAATATAATAGAGACAGTAGATCTAGCTGGTCTGTCATAATATAATAGAGACAGTAGATCTAGCTGGTCTGTCATATTATAATAGAGACAGTAGATCTAGCTGGTCTGTCATATTATAATAGAGACAGTATATCTAGCTGGTCTGTCATAATATAATAGAGACAGTAGATCTAGCTGGTCTGTCATAATATAATAGAGACAGTAGATCTAGCTGGTCTGTCATATTATAATAGAGACAGTAGATCTAGCTGGTCTGTCATAATATAATAGAGACAGTAGATCTAGCTGGTCTGTCATAATATAATAGAGACAGTAGATCTAGCTGGTCTGTCATATTATAATAGAGACAGTAGATCTAGCTGGTCTGTCATAATATAATAGAGACAGTAGATCTAGCTGGTCTGTCATATTATAATAGAGACAGTAGATCTAGCTGGTCTGTCATAATATAATAGAGACAGTAGATCTAGCTGGTCTGTCATATTATAATAGAGACAGTAGATCTAGCTGGTCTGTCATAATATAATAGAGACAGCATATCTAGCTGGTCTGTCATATTATAATAGAGACAGTAGATCTAGCTGGTCTGTCATAATATAATAGAGACAGTAGATCTAGCTGGTCTGTCATATTATAATAGAGACAGTAGATCTAGCTGGTCTGTCATAATATAATAGAGACAGATCTAGCTGGTCTGTCATATTATAATAGAGACAGTAGATCTAGCTGGTCTGTCATAATATAATAGAGACAGTAGATCTAGCTGGTCTGTCATAATTATAATCGAGACAGTAGATCTAGCTGGTCTGTCATAATATAATAGAGACAGTAGATCTAGCTGGTCTGTCATATTATAATAGAGACAGTAGATCTAGCTGGTCTGTCATAATATAATAGAGACAGTAGATCTAGCTGGTCTGTCATAATATAATAGAGACAGTAGATCTAGCTGGTCTGTCATAATATAATAGAGACAGTAGATCTAGCTGGTCTGTCATATTATAATAGAGACAGTAGATCTAGCTGGTCTGTCATAATATAATAGAGACAGTAGATCTAGCTGGTCTGTCATAATATAATAGAGACAGTAGATCTAGCTGGTCTGTCATAATATAATAGAGACAGTAGATCTAGCTGGTCTGTCATATTATAATAGAGACAGTAGATCTAGCTGGTCTGTCATATTATAATAGAGACAGTAGATCTAGCTGGTCTGTCATAATATAATAGAGACAGTAGATCTAGCTGGTCTGTCATAATATAATAGAGACAGTAGATCTAGCTGGTCTGTCATATTATAATAGAGACAGTAGATCTAGCTGGTCTGTCATAATATAATAGAGACAGTAGATCTAGCTGGTCTGTCATAATATAATAGAGACAGTAGATCTAGCTGGTCTGTCATATTATAATAGAGACAGTAGATCTAGCTGGTCTGTCATAATATAATAGAGACAGTAGATCTAGCTGGTCTGTCATATTATAATAGAGACAGTAGATCTAGCTGGTCTGTCATAATATAATAGAGACAGTAGATCTAGCTGGTCTGTCATATTATAATAGAGACAGTAGATCTAGCTGGTCTGTCATAATATAATAGAGACAGTAGATCTAGCTGGTCTGTCATATTATAATAGAGACAGTAGATCTAGCTGGTCTGTCATAATATAATAGAGACAGTAGATCTAGCTGGTCTGTCATATTATAATAGAGACAGTAGATCTAGCTGGTCTGTCATAATATAATAGAGACAGTAGATCTAGCTGGTCTGTCATATTATAATAGAGACAGTAGATCTAGCTGGTCTGTCATAATATAATAGAGACAGTAGATCTAGCTGGTCTGTCATAATATAATAGAGACAGTAGATCTAGCTGGTCTGTCATATTATAATAGAGACAGTAGATCTAGCTGGTCTGTCATATTATAATAGAGACAGTATATCTAGCTGGTCTGTCATATTATAATAGAGACAGTAGATCTAGCTGGTCTGTCATATTATAATAGAGACAGTAGATCTAGATGGTCTGTCATAATATAATAGAGACAGTAGATCTAGCTGGTCTGTCATATTATAATAGAGACAGTAGATCTAGCTGGTCTGTCATAATATAATAGAGACAGTAGATCTAGCTGGTCTGTCATATTATAATAGAGACAGTAGATCTAGCTGGTCTGTCATAATATAATAGAGACAGTAGATCTAGCTGGTCTGTCATATTATAATAGAGACAGTAGATCTAGCTGGTCTGTCATAATATAATAGAGACAGTAGATCTAGCTGGTCTGTCATAATATAATAGAGACAGTAGATCTAGCTGGTCTGTCATATTATAATAGAGACAGTAGATCTAGCTGGTCTGTCATAATATAATAGAGACAGTAGATCTAGCTGGTCTGTCATATTATAATAGAGACAGACAGTAGATCTAGCTGGTCTGTCATAATATAATAGAGACAGTAGATCTAGCTGGTCTGTCATATTATAATAGAGACAGTAGATCTAGCTGGTCTGTCATAATATAATAGAGACAGCATATCTAGCTGGTCTGTCATATTATAATAGAGACAGTAGATCTAGCTGGTCTGTCATAATATAATAGAGACAGTAGATCTAGCTGGTCAGTCATATTATAATAGAGACAGTAGATCTAGCTGGTCTGTCATAATATAATAGAGACAGTAGATCTAGCTGGTCTGTCATATTATAATAGAGACAGTAGATCTAGCTGGTCTGTCATAATATAATAGAGACAGTAGATCTAGCTGGTCTGTCATATTATAATAGAGACAGCATATCTAGCTGGTCTGTCATATTATAATAGAGACAGTAGATCTAGCTGGTCTGTCATATTATAATAGAGACAGTATATCTAGCTGGTCTGTCATATTATAATAGAGACAGTAGATCTAGCTGGTCTGTCATATTATAATAGATACAGTATATCTAGATGGTCTGTCATAATATAATAGAGACAGTAGATCTAGCTGGTCTGTCATATTATAATAGAGACAGTAGATCTAGCTGGTCTGTCATAATATAATAGAGACAGTAGATCTAGCTGGTCTGTCATATTATAATAGAGACAGCATATCTAGCTGGCCTGTCATAATATAATAGAGACAGCATATCTAGCTGGTCTGTCATATTATAATAGAGACAGTAGATCTAGCTGGTCTGTCATATTATAATAGAGACAGTATATCTAGCTGGTCTGTCATAATATAATAGAGACAGTAGATCTAGCTGGTCTGTCATATTATAATAGAGACAGTAGATCTAGCTGGTCTGTCATATATAATAGAGACAGTAGATCTAGCTGGTCTGTCATAATATAATAGAGACAGTAGATCTAGCTGGTCTGTCATAATATAATAGAGACAGTAGATCTAGCTGGTCTGTCATATATAATAGAGACAGTAGATCTAGCTGGTCTGTCATATTATAATAGAGACAGTAGATCTAGCTGGTCTGTCATAATATAATAGAGACAGTAGATCTAGCTGGTCTGTCATAATATATTATAGAGATAGAGACTTAGATCTAGCTGGTCTGTCATATTATAATAGAGACAGTAGATCTAGCTGGTCTGTCATATTATAATAGAGACAGTAGATCTAGCTGGTCTGTCATATTATAATAGAGACAGTAGATCTAGCTGGTCTGTCATATTATAATAGAGACAGTAGATCTAGCTGGTCTGTCATAATATAATAGAGACAGTAGATCTAGCTGGTCTGTCATATTATAATAGAGACCGTAGATCTAGCTGGTCTGTCATATTATAATAGAGACTATGGCTGGTCTGTCATAATATAATAGAGACAGTAGATCTAGCTGGTCTGTCATATTATAATAGAGACAGTAGATCTAGCTGGTCTGTCATATTATAATAGAGACAGTAGATCTAGCTGGTCTGTCATATATATAGAGACAGACAGTAGATCTAGCTGGTCTGTCATATTATAATAGAGACAGTAGATCTAGCTGGTCTGTCATATTATAATAGAGACAGTAGATCTAGCTGGTCTGTCATAATATAATAGAGACAGTAGATCTAGCTGGTCTGTCATATTATAATAGAGACAGTAGATCTAGCTGGTCTGTCATATTATAATAGAGACAGTAGATCTAGCTGGTCTGTCATAATATAATAGAGACAGTAGATCTAGCTGGTCTGTCATATTATAATAGAGACAGTAGATCTAGCTGGTCTGTCATAATATAATAGAGACAGTATATCTAGCTGGTCTGTCATATATAATAGAGACAGTAGATCTAGCTGGTCTGTCATATTATAATAGAGACAGTAGATCTAGCTGGTCTGTCATATTATAATAGAGACAGTAGATCTAGCTGGTCTGTCATAATATAATAGAGACAGCATATCTAGCTGGTCTGTCATATATAATAGAGACAGTAGATCTAGCTGGTCTGTCATATTATAATAGATACAGTATATCTAGATGGTCTGTCATAATATAATAGAGACAGTAGATCTAGCTGGTCTGTCATATTATAATAGAGACAGTAGATCTAGATCTAGCTGGTCTGTCATATTATTATAGAGAGAAGATCTAGCTGGTCTGTCATATTATAATAGAGACAGTAGATCTAGCTGGTCTGTCATATTATAATAGAGACAGTAGATCTAGCTGGTCTGTCATAATATAATAGAGACAGTAGATCTAGCTGGTCTGTCATATTATAATAGAGACAGTAGATCTAGCTGGTCTGTCATATTATAATAGAGACAGTAGATCTAGCTGGTCTGTCATAATATAATAGAGACAGTAGATCTAGCTGGTCTGTCATATTATAATAGAGACAGTAGATCTAGCTGGTCTGTCATAATATAATAGAGACAGCATATCTAGCTGGTCTGTCATATTATTATAGAGACAGTAGATCTAGCTGGTCTGTCATATTATAATAGAGAGAGTAGATCTAGCTGGTCTGTCATATTATAATAGAGACAGTAGATCTAGATGGTCTGTCATAATATAATAGAGACAGTAGATCTAGCTGGTCTGTCATATTATAATAGAGACAGTAGATCTAGCTGGTCTGTCATAATATAATAGAGACAGTAGATCTAGCTGGTCTGTCATATTATAATAGAGACAGTAGATCTAGCTGGCCTGTCATAATATAATAGAGACTGCATATCTAGCTGGTCTGCCATATTATTATAGAGACAGTAGATCTAGCTGGTCTGTCATATTATAATAGATACAGTAGATCTAGCTGGTCTGTCATATTATAATAGAGACAGTAGATCTAGCTGGTCTGTCATAATATAATAGAGACAGTAGATCTAGCTGGTCTGTCATAATATAATAGAGACAGTAGATCTAGCTGGTCTGTCATATTATAATAGAGACAGTAGATCTAGCTGGTCTGTCATATTATAATAGAGACAGTAGATCTAGCTGGTCTGTCATAATATAATAGAGACAGCATATCTAGCTGGTCTGTCATATTATAATAGAGACAGTAGATCTAGCTGGTCTGTCATATTATAATAGATACATTATATCTAGATGGTCTGTCATAATATAATAGAGACAGTAGATCTAGCTGGTCTGTCATATTATAATAGAGACAGTATATCTAGCTGGTCTGTCATAATATAATAGAGACAGTAGATCTAGCTGGTCTGTCATATTATAATAGAGACAGTAGATCTAGCTGGTCTGTCATAATATAATAGAGACAGTAGATCTAGCTGGTCTGTCATATTATAATAGAGACAGTAGATCTAGCTGGTCTGTCATAATATAATAGAGACAGTAGATCTAGCTGGTCTGTCATAATATAATAGAGACAGTAGATCTAGCTGGTCTGTCATATTATAATAGAGACAGTAGATCTAGCTGGTCTGTCATATTATAATAGAGACAGTAGATCTAGCTGGTCTGTCATATTATAATAGAGACAGTAGATCTAGCTGGTCTGTCATAATATAATAGAGACAGTAGATCTAGCTGGTCTGTCATAATATAATAGAGACAGTAGATCTAGCTGGTCTGTCATATTATAATAGAGACAGTAGATCTAGCTGGTCTGTCATATTATAATAGAGACAGTAGATCTAGCTGGTCTGTCATAATATAATAGAGACAGTAGATCTAGCTGGTCTGTCATATTATAATAGAGACAGTAGATCTAGCTGGTCTGTCATAATATAATAGAGACAGTAGATCTAGCTGGTCTGTCATATTATAATAGAGACAGTAGATCTAGCTGGTCTGTCATATTATAATAGAGACAGTAGATCTAGCTGGTCTGTCATATTATAATAGAGACAGTAGATCTAGCTGGTCTGTCATAATATAATAGAGACAGTAGATCTAGCTGGTCTGTCATATTATAATAGAGACAGTAGATCTAGCTGGTCTGTCATAATATAATAGAGACAGTAGATCTAGCTGGTCTGTCATATTATAATAGAGACAGTAGATCTAGCTGGTCTGTCATAATATAATAGAGACAGCATATCTAGCTGGTCTGTCATATTATTATAGAGACAGTCGATCTAGCTGGTCTGTCATATTATAATAGATACAGTATATCTAGATGGTCTGTCATATTATAATAGAGACATAATCTAGCTGGTCTGTCATAATAATAGAGACAGTAGATCTAGTCATAATATAATAGAGACAGTAGATCTAGCTGGTCTGTCATAATATAATAGAGACAGTAGATCTAGCTGGTCTGTCATATTATAATAGAGACAGTAGATCTAGCTGGTCTGTCATATTATAATAGAGACAGTAGATCTAGCTGGTCTGTCATAATATAATAGAGACAGTAGATCTAGCTGGTCTGTCATATTATAATAGAGACAGTAGATCTAGCTGGTCTGTCATATTATAATAGAGACAGTATATCTAGATGGTCTGTCATAATATAATAGAGACAGTAGATCTAGCTGGTCTGTCATATTATAATAGAGACAGTAGATCTAGCTGGTCTGTCATAATATAATAGAGACAGTAGATCTAGCTGGTCTGTCATATTATAATAGAGACAGTAGATCTAGCTGGTCTGTCATAATATAATAGAGACAGTAGATCTAGCTGGTCTGTCATATTATAATAGAGACAGTAGATCTAGCTGGCCTGTCATAATATAATAGAGACAGCATATCTAGCTGGTCTGTCATATTATTATAGAGACAGCATATCTAGCTGGTCTGTCATATTATAATAGAGACAGTAGATCTAGCTGGTCTGTCATATTATAATAGAGACAGTAGATCTAGCTGGTCTGTCATAATATAATAGAGACAGTAGATCTAGCTGGTCTGTCATATTATTATAGAGACAGTAGATCTAGCTGGTCTGTCATATTATAACAGATCTAGCTGGTCTGTCATATTATAATAGAGACAGTAGATCTAGCTGGTCTGTCATAATATAATAGAGACAGTAGATCTAGCTGGTCTGTCATATTATAATAGAGACTAGATCTAGCTGGTCTGTCATATTATAATAGAGACAGTAGATCTAGCTGGTCTGTCATATTATAATAGAGACAGTAGATCTAGCTGGTCTGTCATAATATAATAGAGACAGTAGATCTAGCTGGTCTGTCATAATATAATAGAGACAGTAGATCTAGCTGGTCTGTCATATTATAATAGAGACAGTAGATCTAGCTGGTCTGTCATATTATAATAGAGACAGTAGATCTAGCTGGTCTGTCATAATATAATAGAGACAGTAGATCTAGCTGGTCTGTCATATTATAATAGAGACAGTAGATCTAGCTGGTCTGTCATAATATAATAGAGACAGTATATCTAGCTGGTCTGTCATATTATAATAGAGACAGTAGATCTAGCTGGTCTGTCATATTATAATAGAGACAGTAGATCTAGCTGGTCTGTCATATTATAATAGAGACAGTAGATCTAGCTGGTCTGTCATAATATAATAGAGACAGTAGATCTAGCTGGTCTGTCATATTATAATAGAGACAGTAGATCTAGCTGGTCTGTCATAATATAATAGAGACAGTAGATCTAGCTGGTCTGTCATATTATAATAGAGACAGTAGATCTAGCTGGTCTGTCATAATATAATAGAGACAGTAGATCTAGCTGGTCTGTCATATTATAATAGAGACAGTAGATCTAGCTGGTCTGTCATATTATAATAGACAGTAGATCTAGCTGGTCTGTCATATTATAATAGAGACAGTAGATCTAGCTGGTCTGTCATAATATAATAGAGACAGTAGATCTAGCTGGTCTGTCATAATATAATAGAGACAGTAGATCTAGCTGGTCTGTCATATTATAATAGAGACAGTAGATCTAGCTGGTCTGTCATATTATAATAGAGACAGTAGATCTAGCTGGTCTGTCATAATATAATAGAGACAGTAGATCTAGCTGGTCTGTCATATTATAATAGAGACAGTAGATCTAGCTGGTCTGTCATATTATAATAGAGACAGTAGATCTAGCTGGTCTGTCATAATATAATAGAGACAGTAGATCTAGCTGGTCTGTCATATTATAATAGAGACAGTATATCTAGCTGGTCTGTCATAATATAATAGAGACAGTAGATCTAGCTGGTCTGTCATATTATAATAGAGACAGTAGATCTAGCTGGTCTGTCATAATATAATAGAGACAGTAGATCTAGCTGGTCTGTCATATTATAATAGAGACAGTAGATCTAGCTGGTCTGTCATAATATAATAGAGACAGTAGATCTAGCTGGTCTGTCATATTATAATAGAGACAGTAGATCTAGCTGGTCTGTCATATTATAATAGAGACAGTAGATCTAGCTGGTCTGTCATATTATAATAGAGACAGTAGATCTAGCTGGTCTGTCATAATATAATAGAGACAGTAGATCTAGCTGGTCTGTCATAATATAATAGAGACAGTAGATCTAGCTGGTCTGTCATATTATAATAGAGACAGTAGATCTAGCTGGTCTGTCATAATATAATAGAGACAGTAGATCTAGCTGGTCTGTCATATTATAATAGAGACAGTAGATCTAGCTGGTCTGTCATAATATAATAGAGACAGTATATCTAGCTGGTCTGTCATATTATAATAGAGACAGTAGATCTAGCTGGTCTGTCATATTATAATAGATACAGTATATCTAGCTGGTCTGTCATAATATAATAGAGACAGTAGATCTAGCTGGTCTGTCATATTATAATAGAGACAGTAGATCTAGCTGGTCTGTCATAATATAATAGAGACAGTAGATCTAGCTGGTCTGTCATATTATAATAGAGACAGTAGATCTAGCTGGTCTGTCATAATATAATAGAGACAGTAGATCTAGCTGGTCTGTCATAATATAATAGAGACAGCATATCTAGCTGGTCTGTCATATTATAATAGAGACAGTAGATCTAGCTGGTCTGTCATATTATAATAGAGACAGTATATCTAGCTGGTCTGTCATAATATAATAGAGACAGTAGATCTAGCTGGTCTGTCATATTATAATAGAGACAGTATATCTAGCTGGTCTGTCATAATATAATAGAGACAGTAGATCTAGCTGGTCTGTCATATTATAATAGAGACAGTAGATCTAGCTGGTCTGTCATAATATAATAGAGACAGTAGATCTAGCTGGTCTGTCATATTATAATAGAGACAGTAGATCTAGCTGGTCTGTCATAATATAATAGAGACAGTAGATCTAGCTGGTCTGTCATATTATAATAGAGACAGTAGATCTAGCTGGTCTGTCATAATATAATAGAGACAGTAGATCTAGCTGGTCTGTCATAATATAATAGAGACAGTATATCTAGCTGGTCTGTCATATTATAATAGAGACAGTAGATCTAGCTGGTCTGTCATATTATAATAGAGACAGTAGATCTAGCTGGTCTGTCATAATATAATAGAGACAGTAGATCTAGCTGGTCTGTCATATTATAATAGAGACAGTAGATCTAGCTGGTCTGTCATATTATAATAGAGACAGTAGATCTAGCTGGTCTGTCATATTATAATAGAGACAGTAGATCTAGCTGGTCTGTCATAATATAATAGAGACAGTAGATCTAGCTGGTCTGTCATAATATAATAGAGACAGTAGATCTAGCTGGTCTGTCATATTATAATAGAGACAGTAGATCTAGCTGGTCTGTCATATTATAATAGAGACAGTAGATCTAGCTGGTCTGTCATAATATAATAGAGACAGCATATCTAGCTGGTCTGTCATATTATAATAGAGACAGTAGATCTAGCTGGTCTGTCATATTATAATAGAGACAGTAGATCTAGCTGGTCTGTCATAATATAATAGAGACAGTAGATCTAGCTGGTCTGTCATATTATAATAGAGACAGTAGATCTAGCTGGTCTGTCATAATATAATAGAGACAGTAGATCTAGCTGGTCTGTCATATTATAATAGAGACAGTAATCTAGCTGGTCTGTCATATTATAATAGAGACAGTAGATCTAGCTGGTCTGTCATAATATAATAGAGACAGTAGATCTAGCTGGTCTGTCATAATATAATAGAGACAGTATATCTAGCTGGTCTGTCATAATATAATAGAGACAGTAGATCTAGTCTGTCATATTATAATAGAGACAGTAGATCTAGCTGGTCTGTCATATTATAATAGAGACAGTAGATCTAGCTGGTCTGTCATAATATAATAGAGACAGTAGATCTAGCTGGTCTGTCATATTATAATAGAGACAGTAGATCTAGCTGGTCTGTCATAATATAATAGAGACAGTATATCTAGCTGGTCTGTCATATTATAATAGAGACAGTAGATCTAGCTGGTCTGTCATATTATAATAGAGACAATAGATCTAGCTGGTCTGTCATATTATAATAGAGACAGTAGATCTAGCTGGTCTGTCATATTATAATAGAGACAGTAGATCTAGCTGGTCTGTCATATTATAATAGAGACAGTAGATCTAGCTGGTCTGTCATAATATAATAGAGACAGTATATCTAGCTGGTCTGTCATATTATAATAGAGACAGTATATCTAGCTGGTCTGTCATAATATAATAGAGACAGTAGATCTAGCTGGTCTGTCAATTATAATAGAGACAGTAGATCTAGCTGGTCTGTCATATTATAATAGAGACAGTAGATCTAGCTGGTCTGTCATATTATAATAGAGACAGTAAATCTAGCTGGTCTGTCATAATATAATAGAGACAGTAGATCTAGCTGGTCTGTCATAATATAATAGAGACAGTAGATCTAGCTGGTCTGTCATAATATAATAGAGACAGTAGATCTAGCTGGTCTGTCATATTATAATAGAGACAGTAGATCTAGCTGGTCTGTCATATTATAATAGAGACAGTAGATCTAGCTGGTCTGTCATAATATAATAGAGACAGTAGATCTAGCTGGTCTGTCATATTATAATAGAGACAGTAGATCTAGCTGGCCTGTCATAATATAATAGAGACAGCATATCTAGCTGGTCTGTCATATTATAATAGAGACAGTAGATCTAGCTGGTCTGTCATTATAATAGAGACAGTAGATCTAGCTGGTCTGTCATAATATAATAGAGACAGTAGATCTAGCTGGTCTGTCATATTATAATAGAGACAGTAGATCTAGCTGGCCTGTCATAATATAATAGAGACAGTATATCTAGCTGGTCTGTCATATTATTATAGAGACAGTAGATCTAGCTGGTCTGTCATATTATAATAGAGACAGTATATCTAGCTGGTCTGTCATATTATAATAGAGACAGTAGATCTAGCTGGTCTGTCATAATATAATAGAGACAGTAGATCTAGCTGGTCTGTCATATTATAATAGAGACAGTAGATCTAGCTGGTCTGTCATAATATAATAGAGACAGTAGATCTAGCTGGTCTGTCAGTAGATCTAGCTGGTCTGTCATATATAATAGAGACAGTAGATCTAGCTGGTCTGTCATAATATAATAGAGACAGTAGATCTAGCTGGTCTGTCATATTATTATAGAGACAGTAGATCTAGCTGGTCTGTCATATTATAATAGAGACAGTAGATCTAGCTGGTCTGTCATATTATAATAGAGACAGTAGATCTAGCTGGTCTGTCATATTATAATAGAGACAGTAGATCTAGCTGGTCTGTCATATTATAATAGAGACAGTAGATCTAGCTGGTCTGTCATAATATAATAGAGACAGTATATCTAGCTGGTCTGTCATATTATATAATAGAGACAGTAGATCTAGCTGGTCTGTCATATTATAATAGAGACAGTAGATCTAGCTGGTCTGTCATAATATAATAGAGACAGTAGATCTAGCTGGTCTGTCATATTATAATAGAGACAGTAGATCTAGCTGGTCTGTCATATATATTATAATAGAGACAGTAGATCTAGCTGGTCTGTCATATTATAATAGAGACAGTAGATCTAGCTGGTCTGTCATATATAATAGAGACAGTAGATCTAGCTGGTCTGTCATAATATAATAGAGACAGTAGATCTAGCTGGTCTGTCATAATATAATAGAGACAGTAGATCTAGCTGGTCTGGCATAATACAATAGAGACAGCATATCTAGCTGGTCTGTCATATTATTATAGAGACGGTAGATCTACCTGGTCTGTCATATTATAATAGAGACAGTAGATCTAGCTGGTCTGTCATAATATAATAGAGACAGTAGATCTAGCTGGTCTGTCATATTATAATAGAGACAGTAGATCTAGCTGGCCTGTCATAATATAATAGAGACAGCATATCTAGCTGGTCTGTCATATTATTATAGAGACAGTAGATCTAGCTGGTCTGTCATATTATAATAGAGACAGTATATCTAGCTGGTCTGTCATATTATAATAGAGACAGTATATCTAGCTGGTCTGTCATAATATAATAGAGACAGTAGATCTAGCTGGTCTGTCATATTATAATAGAGACAGTAGATCTAGCTGGTCTGTCATAATATAATAGAGACAGTAGATCTAGCTGGTCTGTCATATTATAATAGAGACAGTAGATCTAGCTGGTCTGTCATAATATAATAGAGACAGCATATCTAGCTGGTCTGTCATATTATAATAGAGACAGTAGATCTAGCTGGTCTGTCATATTATAATAGAGACAGTATATCTAGATGGTCTGTCATAATATAATAGAGACAGTAGATCTAGCTGGTCTGTCATATATATAATAGATCTAGCTGGTCTGTCAGTAGATCTAGCTGGTCTGTCATATTATAATAGAGACAGTAGATCTAGCTGGTCTGTCATAATATATAGAGAATAGAGACAGTAGATCTAGCTGGTCTGTCATATTATAATAGAGACAGTAGATCTAGCTGGTCTGTCATAATATAATAGAGACAGTAGATCTAGCTGGTCTGTCATAATATAATAGAGACAGTAGATCTAGCTGGTCTGTCATATAATAGAGACAGTAGATCTAGCTGGTCTGTCATATTATAATAGAGACAGTAGATCTAGCTGGTCTGTCATAATATAATAGCGTCAGTAGATCTAGCTGGTCTGTCATATTATTATAGAGACAGTCGATCTAGCTGGTCTGTCATAATACAATACAAACAGTATATCTAGATGGTCTGTCATAATATAATAGAGACAGTAAATCTAGCTGGTCTGTCATATTATAATAGAGACAGCATATCTAGCTGGTCTGTCATATTATAATAGACAGTAGATCTAGCTGGTCTGTCATATTATAATAGAGACAGTATATCTAGCTGGTCTGTCATAATATAATAGAGACAGTAGATCTAGCTGGTCTGTCATATTATAATAGAGACAGTAGATCTAGCTGGTCTGTCATATATAATAGAGACAGTAGATCTAGCTGGTCTGTCATATTATAATAGAGACAGTAGATCTAGCTGGTCTGTCATAATATAATAGAGACAGTAGATCTAGCTGGTCTGTCATATTATAAGAGACAGTAGATCTAGCTGGTCTGTCATATTATAATAGAGACAGTAGATCTAGCTGGTCTGTCATATTATAATAGAGACAGTAGATCTAGCTGGTCTGTCATATTATAATAGAGACAGTAGATCTAGCTGGTCTGTCATATTATAATAGAGACAGTAGATCTAGCTGGTCTGTCATATCTGTCATATATATATAGAGACAGTAGATCTAGCTGGTCTGTCATAATATAATAGAGACAGTAGATCTAGCTGGTCTGTCATAATATAATAGAGACAGTAGATCTAGCTGGTCTGTCATATTATAATAGAGACAGTAGATCTAGCTGGTCTGTCATATTATAATAGAGACAGTAGATCTAGCTGGTCTGTCATAATATAATAGAGACAGTAGATCTAGCTGGTCTGTCATATTATAATAGAGACAGTAGATCTAGCTGGCCTGTCATAATATAATAGAGACAGCATATCTAGCTGGTCTGTCATATTATTATAGAGACAGTAGATCTAGCTGGTCTGTCATATTATAATAGAGACAGTAGATCTAGCTGGTCTGTCATAATATAATAGAGACAGTAGATCTAGCTGGTCTGTCATAATATAATAGAGACAGTAGATCTAGCTGGTCTGTCATAATATAATAGAGACAGTAGATCTAGCTGGTCTGTCATATTATAATAGAGACAGTAGATCTAGCTGGTCTGTCACATTATAATAGAGACAGTAGATCTAGCTGGTCTGTCATAATATAATAGAGACAGTAGATCTAGCTGGTCTGTCATATTATAATAGAGACAGTAGATCTAGCTGGTCTGTCATAATATAATAGAGACAGTAGATCTAGCTGGTCTGTCATATTATAATAGAGACAGTAGATCTAGCTGGTCTGTCATATTATAATAGAGACAGTAGATCTAGCTGGTCTGTCATAATATAATAGAGACAGTAGATCTAGCTGGTCTGTCATATTATAATAGAGACAGTAGATCTAGCTGGTCTGTCATAATATAATAGAGACAGTAGATCTAGCTGGTCTGTCATATTATTATAGAGACAGTAGATCTAGCTGGTCTGTCATATTATAATAGAGACAGTATATCTAGCTGGTCTGTCATATTATAATAGAGACAGTAGATCTAGCTGGTCTGTCATAATATAATAGAGACAGTAGATCTAGCTGGTCTGTCATATTATAATAGAGACAGTAGATCTAGCTGGTCTGTCATAATATAATAGAGACAGTAGATCTAGCTGGTCTGTCATATTATAATAGAGACAGCATATCTAGCTGGTCTGTCATAATATAATAGAGACAGTAGATCTAGCTGGTCTGTCATATTATAATAGAGACAGTAGATCTAGCTGGTCTGTCATATTATAATAGAGACAGTAGATCTAGCTGGTCTGTCATATATAATAGAGACAGACATATCTAGCTGGTCTGTCATATTATAATAGAGACAGTAGATCTAGCTGGTCTGTCATATTATAATAGAGACAGTAGATCTAGCTGGTCTGTCATAATATAATAGAGACAGTATATCTAGCTGGTCTGTCATATTATAATAGAGACAGTAGATCTAGCTGGTCTGTCATATTATAATAGAGACAGTATATCTAGCTGGTCTGTCATAATATAATAGAGACAGTAGATCTAGCTGGTCTGTCATATTATAATAGAGACAGTAGATCTAGCTGGTCTGTCATATTATAGAGACAGTAGATCTAGCTGGTCTGTCATATTTTAATAGAGACAGTAAATCTAGCTGGTCTGTCATATTATAATAGAGACAGTAGATCTAGCTGGTCTGTCATAATATAATAGAGACAGTAGATCTAGCTGGTCTGTCATATTATAATAGAGACAGTAGATCTAGCTGGTCTGTCATAATATAATAGAGACAGTAGATCTAGCTGGTCTGTCATATATAATAGAGATAGTAGATCTAGCTGGTCTGATATAATAGAGACAGTAGATCTAGCTGGTCTGTCATATTATAATAGAGACAGTAGATCTAGCTGGTCTGTCATAATATAATAGAGACAGTAGATCTAGCTGGTCTGTCATATTATAATAGAGACAGTATATCTAGCTGGTCTGTCATAATATAATAGAGACAGCATATCTAGCTGGTCTGTCATATTATAATAGAGACAGTCGATCTAGCTGGTCTGTCATATTATAATAGAGACAGTATATCTAGCTGGTCTGTCATATTATAATAGATACAGTATATCTAGATGGTCTGTCATAATATAATAGAGACAGTAGATCTAGCTGGTCTGTCATATTATAATAGAGACAGTAGATCTAGCTGGTCTGTCATAATATAATAGAGACAGTAGATCTAGCTGGTCTGTCATATTATAATAGAGACAGTAGATCTAGCTGGTCTGTCATAATATAATAGAGACAGTATATCTAGCTGGTCTGTCATATTATAATAGAGACAGTAGATCTAGCTGGTCTGTCATATTATAATAGAGACAGTAGATCTAGCTGGTCTGTCATAATATAATAGAGACAGTAGATCTAGCTGGTCTGTCATATTACAATAGAGACAGTAGATCTAGCTGGTCTGTCATATTATATAGAGACAGTAGATCTAGCTGGTCTGTCATAATATAATAGAGACAGTAGATCTAGCTGGTCTGTCATAATATAATAGAGACAGTAGATCTAGCTGGTCTGTCATATATAATAGAGACAGTAGATCTAGCTGGTCTGTCATAATATAATAGAGACAGTAGATCTAGCTGGTCTGTCATAATATAATAGAGACAGTAGATCTAGCTGGTCTGTCATATTATAATAGAGACAGTAGATCTAGCTGGTCTGTCATAATATAATAGAGACAGTAGATCTAGCTGGTCTGTCATATTATTATAGAGACAGTAGATCTAGCTGGTCTGTCATAATATAATAGAGACAGTAGATCTAGCTGGTCTGTCATAATATAATAGAGACAGTAGATCTAGCTGGTCTGTCATATTATAATAGAGACAGTATATCTAGCTGGTCTGTCATATTATAATAGAGACAGTAGATCTAGCTGGTCTGTCATATTATAATAGAGACAGTAGATCTAGCTGGTCTGTCATAATATAATAGAGACAGTAGATCTAGCTGGTCTGTCATAATATATAGAGACAGTAGATCTAGCTGGTCTGTCATAATATAATAGAGACAGTAGATCTAGCTGGTCTGTCATATTATAATAGAGACAGTAGATCTAGCTGGTCTGTCATATTATAATAGAGACAGTATATCTAGCTGGTCTGTCATATTATAATAGAGACAGTAGATCTAGCTGGTCTGTCATATTATAATAGAGACAGTAAATCTAGCTGGTCTGTCATATTATTATAGAGACAGTAGATCTAGCTGGTCTGTCATAATATAATAGAGACAGTAGATCTAGCTGGTCTGTCATAATATAATAGAGACAGTAGATCTAGCTGGTCTGTCATATTATAATAGAGACAGTAGATCTAGCTGGTCTGTCACATTATAATAGAGACAGTAGATCTAGCTGGTCTGTCATAATATAATAGAGACAGTAGATCTAGCTGGTCTGTCATATTATAATAGAGACAGTAGATCTAGCTGGTCTGTCATAATATAATAGAGACAGCATATCTAGCTGGTCTGTCATATTATAATAGAGACAGTAGATCTAGCTGGTCTGTCATATTATAATAGAGACAGTAGATCTAGCTGGTCTGTCATAATATAATAGAGACAGTAGATCTAGCTGGTCTGTCATATTATAATAGAGACAGTAGATCTAGCTGGCCTGTCATAATATAATAGAGACAGCATATCTAGCTGGTCTGTCATATTATTATAGAGACAGTAGATCTAGCTGGTCTGTCATATTATAATAGAGACAGTATATCTAGCTGGTCTGTCATATTATAATAGAGACAGTATATCTAGCTGGTCTGTCATAATATAATAGAGACAGTAGATCTAGCTGGTCTGTCATATTATAATAGAGACAGTAGATCTAGCTGGTCTGTCATAATATAATAGAGACAGTAGATCTAGCTGGTCTGTCATATTATAATAGAGACAGTAGATCTAGCTGGTCTGTCATAATATAATAGAGACAGTATATCTAGCTGGTCTGTCATATTATAATAGAGACAGTAGATCTAGCTGGTCTGTCATATTATAATAGAGACAGTAGATCTAGCTGGTCTGTCATATTATAATAGAGACAGTAGATCTAGCTGGTCTGTCATATTATAATAGAGACAGTAGATCTAGCTGGTCTGTCATATTATAATAGAGACAGTAGATCTAGCTGGCCTGTCATAATATAATAGAGACAGCATATCTAGCTGGTCTGTCATATTATTATAGAGACAGTAGATCTAGCTGGTCTGTCATATTATAATAGAGACAGTAGATCTAGCTGGTCTGTCATAATATAATAGAGACAGTAGATCTAGCTGGTCTGTCATATTATAATAGAGACAGTAGATCTAGCTGGTCTGTCATAATATAATAGAGACAGTAGATCTAGCTGGTCTGTAAATATAATAATAGAGAGCATATCTAGCTGGTCTGTCATATTATAATAGAGACAGTAGATCTAGCTGGTCTGTCATATTATAATAGAGACAGTATATCTAGCTGGTCTGTCATATTATAATAGAGACAGTAGATCTAGCTGGTCTGTCATATTATAATAGAGACAGTAGATCTAGCTGGTCTGTCATATAATATAGAGACAGTAGATCTAGCTGGTCTGTCATAATATAATAGAGACAGTAGATCTAGCTGGTCTGTCATAATACAATAGAGACAGTAGATCTAGCTGGTCTGTCATATTATAATAGAGACAGTAGATCTAGCTGGTCTGTCATATTATAATAGAGACAGTAGATCTAGCTGGTCTGTCATAATATAATAGAGACAGTAGATCTAGCTGGTCTGTCATATTATAATAGAGACAGTAGATCTAGCTGGTCTGTCATAATATAATAGAGACAGCATATCTAGCTGGTCTGTCATATTATTATAGAGACAGTAGATCTAGCTGGTCTGTCACATTATAATAGAGACAGTAGATCTAGCTGGTCTGTCATAATATAATAGAGACAGTAGATCTAGCTGGTCTGTCATATTATAATAGAGACAGTAGATCTAGCTGGTCTGTCATAATATAATAGAGACAGAAGATCTAGTTGGTCTGTCATAATATAATAGAGACAGAAGATCTAGCTGGTCAGTCATATTATAATAGAGACAGTCATATTATAATAGAGACAGTATATCTAGCTGGTCTGTCATATTATAATAGATACAGTATATCTAGATGGTCTGTCATAATATAATAGAGACAGTAGATCTAGCTGGTCTGTCATATTATAATAGAGACAGTAGATCTAGCTGGTCTGTCATAATATAATAGAGACAGTAGATCTAGCTGGTCTGTCATATTATAATAGAGACAGTAGATCTAGCTGGTCTGTCATAATACAATAGAGACAGTATATCTAGTTGGTCTGTCATATTGTAATAGAGACAGTAGATCTAGCTGGTCGGTCACATTATAATAGAGACAGTAGATCTAGCTGGTCTGTCATATTATAATAGAGACAATAGATCTAGCTGGTCTGTCATATTATAATAGAGACAGTAGATCTAGCTGGTCTGTCATATTATAATAGCTGGATAGAGACAGTAGATCTAGCTGGTCTGTCATAATATAATAGAGACAGCATATCTAGCTGGTCTGTCATATTATAATAGAGACAGTAGATCTAGCTGGTCTGTCATATTATAATAGATACAGTATATCTAGATGGTCTGTCATAATATAATAGAGACAGTAGATCTAGCTGGTCTGTCATATTATAATAGAGACAGTAGATCTAGCTGGTCTGTCATATTATTATAGAGACAGTAGATCTAGCTGGTCTGTCATATTATAATAGATACAGTAAATCTAGCTGGTCTGTCATATTATAATAGAGACAGTAGATCTAGCTGGTCTGTCATAATATAATAGAGACAGTAGATCTAGCTGGTCTGTCATAATATAATAGAGACAGTAGATCTAGCTGGTCTGTCATATTATAATAGAGACAGTAGATCTAGCTGGTCTGTCATATTATAATAGAGACAGTAGATCTAGCTGGTCTGTCATAATACAATAGAGACAGTAGATCTAGCTGGTCTGTCATATTATAATAGAGACAGTAGATCTAGCTGGCCTGTCATAATATAATAGAGACAGCATATCTAGCTGGTCTGTCATATTATAATAGAGACAGTAGTAGCTGGTCTGTCACATTATAATAGAGACAGTAGATCTAGCTGGTCTGTCATAATATAATAGCTGGTCTGTCATATTATAATAGAGACAGTAGATCTAGCTGGTCTGTCATATTATAATAGAGACAGTAGATCTAGCTGGTCTGTCATAATATCATATCTAGCTGGTCTGTCATATTATAATAGAGACAGTAGATCTAGATGGTCTGTCATAATATAATAGAGACAGTAGATCTAGCTGGTCTGTCATATTATAATAGAGACAGTAGATCTAGCTGGTCTGTCATAATATAATAGAGACAGTAGATCTAGCTGGTCTGTCATATTATAATAGAGACAGTAGATCTAGCTGGTCTGTCATAATATAATAGAGACAATAGATCTAGCTGGTCGGTCACATTATAATAGAGACAGTAGATCTAGCTGGTCTGTCATAATATAATAGAGACAGTAGATCTAGCTGGTCTGTCATATTATAATAGAGACAGTAGATCTAGCTGGCCTGTCATAATATAATAGAGACAGTAGATCTAGCTGGTCTGTCATAATATAATAGAGACATAATAGCTGGTCTGTCATATTATAATAGAGACAGTAGATCTAGCTGGTCTGTCATATTATAATAGAGACAGTATATCTAGCTGGTCTGTCATAATATAATAGAGACAGTAGATCTAGCTGGTCTGTCATATTATAATAGAGACAGTAGATCTAGCTGGTCTGTCATATTATAATAGAGACAGTAGATCTAGCTGGTCTGTCATAATATAATAGAGACAGTAGATCTAGCTGGTCTGTCATAATATAATAGAGACAGTAGATCTAGCTGGTCTGTCATATTATAATAGAGACAGTAGATCTAGCTGGTCTGTCATAATATAATAGAGACAGTAGATCTAGCTGGTCTGTCATAATATAATAGAGACAGTAGATCTAGCTGGTCTGTCATATTATAATAGAGACAGTAGATCTAGCTGGTCTGTCATATTATAATAGAGACAGTAGATCTAGCTGGTCTGGTCTGTAATAATATGATAGAAACAGTAGATCTAGCTGGTCTGTCATATTATAATAGAGACAGTAGATCTAGCTGGTCCGTCATAATATAATAGAGACAGATCTAGCTGGTCTGTCATATATAATAGAGACAGTAGATCTAGCTGGTCTGTCATATTATAATAGAGACAGTAGATCTAGCTGGTCTGTCATATATATAATAGAGATAGAGACAGTAGATCTAGCTGGTCTGTCATATTATAATAGAGACAGTAGATCTAGCTGGTCTGTCATATTATAATAGAGACAGTAGATCTAGCTGGTCTGTCATAATATAATAGAGACAGTAGATCTAGCTGGTCTGTCATATTATAATAGAGACAGTAGATCTAGCTGGTCTGTCATAATATAATAGAGACAGTAGATCTAGCTGGTCTGTCATAATATAATAGAGACAGTAGATCTAGCTGGTCTGTCATATTATAATAGAGACAGTAGATCTAGCTGGTCTGTCATATTATAATAGAGACAGTAGATCTAGCTGGTCTGTCATAATATAATAGAGACAGTAGATCTAGCTGGTCTGTCATATTATAATAGAGACAGTAGATCTAGCTGGCCTGTCATAATATAATAGAGACAGTATATCTAGCTGGTCTGTCATATTATTATAGAGACAGTAGATCTAGCTGGTCTGTCATATTATAATAGAGACAGTAGATCTAGCTGGTCTGTCATAATATAATAGAGACAGTAGATCTAGCTGGTCTGTCATATTATAATAGAGACAGTAGATCTAGCTGGCCTGTCATAATATAATAGAGACAGCATATCTAGCTGGTCTGTCATATTATTATAGAGACAGTCGATCTAGCTGGTCTGTCATATTATAATAGAGACAGTATATCTAGCTGGTCTGTCATATTATAATAGATACAGTATATCTAGATGGTCTGTCATAATATAATAGAGACAGTAGATCTAGCTGGTCTGTCATATTATAATAGAGACAGTAGATCTAGCTGGTCTGTCATAATATAATAGAGACAGTAGATCTAGCTGGTCTGTCATATTATAATAGAGACAGCATATCTAGCTGGCCTGTCATAATATAATAGAGACAGCATATCTAGCTGGTCTGTCATATTATTATAGAGACAGTAGATCTAGCTGGTCTGTCATATTATAATAGAGACAATAGATCTAGCTGGTCTGTCATATTATAATAGAGACAGTATATCTAGCTGGTCTGTCATATTATAATAGAGACAGTAGATCTAGCTGGTCTGTCATATTATAATAGAGACAGTAGATCTAGCTGGCCTGTCATAATATAATAGAGACAGCATATCTAGCTGGTCTGTCATATTATTATAGAGACAATAGATCTAGCTGGTCGGTCACATTATAATAGAGACAGTAGATCTAGCTGGTCTGTCATAATATAATAGCGACAGTAGATCTAGCTGGTCTGTCATATTATAATAGAGACAGTAGATCTAGCTGGCCAGTCATAATATAATAGAGACAGTAGATCTAGCTGGTCTGTAAAATAATAATAGAGAGCATATCTAGCTGGTCTGTAATATTATTATAGAGACAGTCGATCTAGCTGGTCTGTCATATTATAATAGATACAGTATATCTAGCTGGTCTGTCATATTATTATAGAGACGGTAGATCTAGCTGGTCTGTCATATTATAATAGATACAGTAAATCTAGCTGGTCTGTCATATAATTATAGAGACGGTAGATCTACCTGGTCTGTCATAATATAATAGAGACAGTAGATCTAGCTGGTCTGTCATAATACAATAGAGACAGTAGATCTAGTTGGTCTGTCATATTATAATAGAGACAGTAGATCTAGCTGGTCGGTCACATTATAATAGAGACAGTAGATCTAGCTGGTCTGTCATAATATAATAGCGACAGTAGATCTAGCTGGTCTGTCATATTATAATAGAGACAGTAGATCTAGCTGGCCTGTCATAATATAATAGAGACAGCATATCTAGCTGGTCTGTCATATTATTATAGAGACAGTCGATCTAGCTGGTCTGTCATATTATAATAGAGACAGTAGATCTAGCTGGTCTGTCATAATATAATAGAGACAGTAGATCTAGCTGGTCTGTCATATTATAATAGAGACAGTAGATCTAGCTGGCCTGTCATAATATAATAGAGACAGCATATCTAGCTGGTCTGTCATATTATTATAGAGACAGTCGATCTATCTGGTCTGTCATATTATAATAGAGACAGTATATCTAGCTGGTCTGTCATATTATAATAGATACAGTATATCTAGATGGTCTGTCATAATATAATAGAGACAGTAGATCTAGCTGGTCTGTCATATTATAATAGAGACAGTAGATCTAGCTGGTCTGTCATAATACAATAGAGACAGTAGATCTAGCTGGTCTGTCATATTATAATAGAGACAGCATATCTAGCTGGCCTGTCATAATATAATAGAGACAGCATATCTAGCTGGTCTGTCATATTATTATAGAGACAGTAGATCTAGCTGGTCTAACATATTATAATAGAGACAATAGATCTAGCTGGTCTGTCATATTATAATAGAGACAGCATATCTAGCTGGTCTGTCATATTATTATAGAGACAGTAGATCTAGCTGGTCTGTCATATTATAATAGATACAGTAGATCTAGCTGGCCTGTCATAATATAATAGAGACAGCATATCTAGCTGGTCTGTCATATTATTATAGAGACAGTCGATCTAGCTGGTCTGTCATATTATAATAGATACAGTATATTTAGATGGTCTGTCATAATATAATAGAGACAGTAGATCTAGCTGGTCTGTCATATTATAATAGAGACAATAGATCTAGCTGGTCTGTCATATTATTATAGAGACGGTAGATCTAGCTGGTCTGTCATATTATAATAGATACAGTAAATCTAGCTGGTCTGTCATATAATTATAGAGACGGTAGATCTACCTGGTCTGTCATAATATAATAGAGACAGTAGATCTAGCTGGTCTGTCATAATACAATAGAGACAGTAGATCTAGTTGGTCTGTCATATTATAATAGAGACAGTAGATCTAGCTGGTCTGTCACATTATAATAGAGACAGTAGATCTAGCTGGTCTGTCATAATATAATAGCGACAGTAGATCTAGCTGGTCTGTCATATTATAATAGAGACAGTAGATCTAGCTGGCCTGTCATAATATAATAGAGACAGCATATCTAGCTGGTCTGTCATATTATTATAGAGACAGTCGATCTAGCTGGTCTGTCACATTATAATAGAGACAGTAGATCTAGCTGGTCTGTCATAATATAATAGCGACAGTAGATCTAGCTGGTCTGTCATATTATAATAGAGACAGTAGATCTAGCTGGCCTGTCATAATATAATAGAGACAGCATATCTAGTTGGTCTGTCATATTATTATAGATACAGTATATCTAGATGGTCTGTCATAATATAATAGAGACAGTAAATCTAGCTGGTCTGTCATATTATAATAGAGACAGCATATCTAGCTGGTCTGTCATATTATAATAGCGACAATAGATCTAGCTGGTCTGTCATATTATAATAGATACAGTATATCTAGATGGTCTGTCATAATATAATAGAGACAATAGATCTAGCTGGTCGGTCACATTATAATAGAGACAGTAGATCTAGCTGGTCTGTCATAATATAATAGCGACAGTAGATCTAGCTGGTCTGTCATATTATAATAGAGAGAGTAGATCTAGCTGGCCAGTCATAATATAATAGAGACAGTAGATCTAGCTGGTCTGTAAAATAATAATAGAGAGCATATCTAGCTGGTCTGTAATATTATTATAGAGACAGTCGATCTAGCTGGTCTGTCATATTATAATAGATACAGTATATCTAGATGGTCTGTCATAATATAATAGAGACAGTAGATCTAGCTGGTCTGTCATATTATAATAGATACAGTAAATCTAGCTGGTCTGTCATATTATTATAGAGACGGTAGATCTACCTGGTCTGTCGTAATATAATAGAGACAGTAGATGTAGCTGGTCTGTCATATTATAATAGCGACAGTAGATCTAGCTGGTCTGTCATATTGTAATAGAGACAGTAGATCTAGCTGGCCTGTCATAATATAATAGAGACAGCATATCTAGCTGGTCTGTCATATTATTATAGGGACAGTCGATCTAGCTGGTCTGTCATATTATAATAGAGACAGTAGATCTACCGTGTCTGTCACATTATAATAGAGACAGTAGATCTAGCTGGTCTGTCATAATATAATAGCGACAGTAGATCTAGCTGGTCTGTCATATTATAATAGAAACAGTAGATCTAGCTGGCCTGTCATAATATAATAGAGACAGCATATCTAGCTGGTCTGCCATATTATTATAGAGACAGTAGATCTAGCTGGTCTGACATATTATAATAGAGACAATAGATCTAGCTGGTCTGTCATATTATAATAGAGACAGCATATCTAGCTGGTCTGTCATATTATTATAGAGACAGTAGATCTAGCTGGTCTGTCATATTATAATAGATACAGTAGATCTAGCTGGCCTGTCATAATATAATAGAGACAGCATATCTAGCTGGTCTGTCATATTATTATAGAGACAGTCGATCTAGCTGGTCTGTCATATTATTATAGAGACGGTAGATCTAGCTGGTCTGTCATATTATAATAGATACAGTAAATCTAGCTGGTCTGTCATATAATTATAGAGACGGTAGATCTACCTGGTCTATCATAATATAATAGAGACAGTAGATCTAGCTGGTCTGTCATAATACAATAGAGACAGTAGATCTAGTTGGTCTGTCATATTATAATAGAGACAGTAGATCTAGCTGGTCGGTCACATTATAATAGAGACAGTAGATCTAGCTGGTCTGTCATAATATAATAGCGACAGTAGATCTAGCTGGTCTGTCATATTATAATAGAGACAGTAGATCTAGCTGGCCTGTCATAATATAATAGAGACAGCAGTATTGTATTGTACTGTATTGTCCTCAAAGCGGGCAAAAAAGTTATTTAGTCTGCCTGGGAGCAAGACATCCTGGTCCGTGACTGGGCTGGATTTCATCTTGTAGTCCGTGATTGACTGTAGGCCCTGCCACATGCCTCTTGTGTCTGAGCCATTGAATTGAGATTCCACTTTGTCTCTGTACTGACGCTTAGCTTGTTTAATAGCCTTGCGGAGGGAATAGCTGCACTGTTTGTATTCAGTCATGTTGCCAGACACCTTGCCCTGATTATAAGCAGTGGTTCGCGCTTTCAGTTTCACGAGAATGCTGCCATCAATCCACGGTTTCTGGTTAGGGAATGTTTTTATCGTTGCTATGGGAACGACATCTTCGACGCACGTTCTAATGAACTCGCACACCGAATCAGCGTATTCGTCAATATTCCCATCTGACGCAATACGAAACATGTCCCAGTCCACGTGATGGAAGCAGTCTTGGAGTGTAGAGTCAGCTTGGTCTGACCAGCGTTGGACAGACCTCAGCGTGGGAGCCTCTTGTTTTAATTTCTGCCTGTAGGCAGGGATCAGCAAAATGGAGTCGTGGTCAGCTTTTCCGAAAGGGGGGCGGGGCAGGGCCTTATATGCGTCGCGGAAGTTAGAGTAACAATGATCCAAGGTTTTACCACCCCTGGTTGCGCAATCGATATGCTGATAAAATTTAGGGAGTCTTGTTTTCAGATTGGCTTTGTTAAAATCCCCAGCTACAATGAATGCAGCCTCCGGATAAATGTTTTCCAGTTTTCAAAGAGTTAAATAAAGTTCGTTCAGAGCCATCGATGTGTCTGCTTGGGGGGGATATATACGGCTGTGATTATAATCGAAGAGAATTCTCTTGGAAGATAATGCGGTCTACATTTGATTGTGAGGAATTCTAAATCAGGTGAACAGAAGTATTTGAGTTCCTGTATGTTTCCTTCATCACACCATGTCCCGTTAGTCATGAGGCATACGCCCCCGCCACTCTTCTTACCAGAGAGATGTTTTTTTCTGTCGGCGCGATGCGTGGAGAAACCCGTTGGCTGCACCGCCCTGGATAGCGTCTTCCCAGTAAGCCATGTTTCCGTAAAGCAGAGAACGTTGCAGTCTCTGATGTCCCTCTGGAATGCCACCCTTGCTCGGATTTCATCAACCTTGTTGTCGAGAGACTGGACATTGGCAAGAAGAATACTGGGAAGTGGTGCGCGATGTGCCCTTTTTCGGAGTCTGACCAGAACACCGCTGCGTTTCCCTCTTTTTCGGAGTCGTTTCCTTGGGTCGCTGCATGCGATCCATTCCGTTGTCCTGTTTGTAAGGCAGAACACAGGATCCGCGTCGTTCAAGAGTTTTGGAGAGAAAAGAAAGAAGGGATACTGGTCTGTAATTGTTGACATCGGAGGGATCAAGTGTAGGTTTTTTCACACCTTAGATAGTCGACCGTTAGGGCCAGGGTTGATTAGGGAGGTCACCCTAATCAACCCTGTGAGGTATAGTTACCCGCTCCCGCTCATAGCCACAGCGATAGAGTTAATGCACGGGGCGTGCTTCTTCACCAAACTAGATCTCCGGAGTGCTTACAATCTGGTGCGTGTCCGAGAGGGAGAGTAGTGGAAGACGGCTTTCAGAACCTCCTCTGGGCACTATGAGTACCTCGTCATGCCATACGGGTTGATGAATGTACCAGTCTTCTAAGCTTTTGTAGATGAGATTTTCAGGGACCTGCACGGGCAGGGTGTAGTGGTGAATATTGATGGCATTTTGATATACTCCGCTACACGCACCGAGCATGTGTCCCTGGTGTGCAGGATGCTTGGTCGTCTGTTGGAGCGTGACCTGTACGTCAAGGCTGAGAAATGCCTGTTCTTCCAACAGTCCGTCTCCTTCCTAGGGTATCGCATTTCTATGTCAGGGGTGGAGATGGAGAGCGACCACATTGCAGCTGTGCGTAATTGGCCGACTCCCACCACGGTTAAGGAGTGCAGCGATATTTAGGGTTTGCCAACTACAACTGGCGGTTTCTCCGGGGTTTTGGTCAGGTAGCGGATCCCATTACCTCACTGCTGAAGGGGGGCCCGGTGCACTTGCAGTGGACAGCTGAGGCGGACAGGGTTTTTTAGTCACCTGAGGGCTTTGTTTACCTCGGCTCCCGTGCTGGCCCATCCGGATCCCTCTTTGGCGTTCATAGTGGAGGTGGACGCGTCCGAGGCTGGGATAGGAGCTGTGCTCTCTCAGTGCTCGGGAACGCCACCGCAAAACTATGACGTGGGGGACCGGGAGTTGTTGGTTGTCATCAAGGCCTTGAAGGCGTGGAGACATTGGCTTGAGGGAGCTAGACATCCTTTTCTCATCTGGACTGACCACCGCAATCTGGAGTACATGCGGGCGGCGAGGAGACTGAACCCTCGCCAGGCAAGGTGGGCCATGTTTTTCACCCATTTTGTGTTTACCCTTTCCTACAGACCAGGCTCCCAGAACATTAAGGCAAACGCATTGTCCCGGCTGTATGGCTGTACGGCTCCACCTGGCAACCGTCCACCCGGACAAGGCGCCGGTAGTGTGGGAGCTGGACGCGGACATTGAGCAGGCGCTACGTGCAGTTCCCACTCCCCTCCAGTGTCCAGCTGGGTGTCTGTACGTTCCGTCTGCTGTCCATGACCGGGCTGATGTATTGGGCCCACACGTCACCCTCCTCTGGTCATCCAGGCAACAGTCGGACGGTGTGCTGTCTGAGTGGGAAGTACTGGTGGTCCACTTTGGCTATGGATGTGAGGGTTTATGTTTCCTCCTGCTCGGTATGCACCCAGTGTAAGGCTACTAGGCACCTGCCCAGAGGTAGCTACACCCCTTGCCCGTTCCACAACGTCCGTGGTCGCACCTGTCGGTGGATTTCTTTACCGATCTTCCTCCCTCACAGGGTAACACCACAATCCTGGTTGTTGTGGACCATTATTCTAAGTCCTGCCGTCTCCTCCCTCTGCCCGGGCTTCCTACGGCCCTACAGATTGCGGAGGCCTTGTTAACACGTCTTTACATTTACATTTAAGTCATTTAGCAGATGCTCTTATCCAGAGCGACTTACAAATTGGTGCATTCACCTTATGACATCCAGTGGAACAGTCACTTTACAATAGTGCATCTAAATCTTAAAGGGGGGGGGTGAGAAGTATTACTTGTCCTATCCTAGGTATTCCTTAAAGAGGTGGGGTTTCAGGTGTCTCCGGAAGGTGGTGATTGACTCCGCTGTCCTGGCGTCGTGAGGGAGTTTGTTTGTCTTCCGGCACTACGGGGTGCCTGGGGACATAGTGTCTGATCGGGGTCCCCAGTTCACTTCGAGGGTCTGGAGGGCGTTCATGGAACGTCTGGGGTTCTCGATCAGCCTTACCTCAGTTTCACCCGGAGAGTAATGGGCAGGTGGAGAGAGTGAACCAGGTTGTGGATAGGTTTCTGAGGTCTTATTGCCAGGACCGGCCGGAGGAGTGGGCGGCGTTTGTGCCCTGGGCAGAGATGGCACAGAACTCGCTCCGCCACTCCTCCACTTACCTCTCCGCCTTCCAGTGTGTACTGGGGTATCAGCCAGTTCTGGCTCCTTGGCATCAGAGTCAGACCGAGGCTCCTGCGGTAGACGACTGGTTTTGGCGCGTGGAGGAGACATGGGATGCCGCTCATGGTCACCTTCAATGCATCTTGCTGTGCCAGAAAGCCAGCGCAGACCTTCACCGCAGTGAGGCCCCGGTATTCTCACCGGGGACCGGGTCTGGCTCTCGAACCAAAAGCTGCCCCTCCGCCTGCACTGCCGGAAGCTGGGTCTGCGGTTTGTTTGCCACTTAAAGTCCTGAGGAGACTGAACGAGGTGAGATACAGGTTTACAGCTCCCCCGATTACTGTATTAACCCCTCGTTCCATGTGTCTCTCCTTAGGCCGGTGGTGGAGTCTGCGGTGTGGGAGGTTCCTCCGCCCCCTCTGGACATCGAGGGGGCCCCGGCGTACTCCGTTTGATCCATATTAGATTTGAGACATCGGGCGAGGGGCCTTCAGTACCTGGTGAACTGGGAGGGGTACATTTCTGGAGGAGAGATGCTGGGTTCCGGTGGAGGACTTGTTGGACCCTACAATGCATGTGGTAGTTCTACCGTCTCCGTCCGGTTCGCCCTGCACCTCGCCCTCCGGGTTGTCCCAGATGCCGGTGTAGGCACACTACTGGAGCCGCGCGTCAAGGGGGATACTGTCACGACTTCCACCGAAGTCGGGCCCTCTCCTTGTTCGGGCGGCATTCAGCGGTCGGTGTCACCGGTCTTCTAGCCATCATCGATCCACTTTTTGTTTTACATTTGTCTTGTTTTCCTACACACCTGGTTTTCATTTCCCTCATTCATTGTTGTGTATTTAACACTCTGTTCCCCCATATCTTTGTGTGGAATTGTTTGTTGTAAGTGCTTGTGCACATGTTACCTGGTGCACGATGGGTTTTTGTACCCATGTTTTGTTCTTCTTTATGCCGTTGGTTTTGCAATTAAACTACTCCGGCTATTGCCTAGTTCTGCTCTACTGCGTCTGACTTCCCTGCCACCAGTTACACACCCCTTACACATTCCCCCTGACAGAGCTGATGTAACTGAGTCAGGTTTGTAGGACTCCTTGCTCACACACGCTTTTTCAGTTCTGCCCACAAATTTTCTATGGGATTGAGGTCAGGGCGTTGTGATGACCACTCCAATACCTTGACTTAGTTGTCCTTTAGCCATTTTGCCACAACTTTGGAAGTATGCTTGGGGTCATTGTCCATTTGGAAGACCCATTTGCGAACAAGCTTTAACTTTCTGATTGATGTCTTGAGATGTTGCTTCAATATATCCATATAACTTTCCATCCTCATGTTACCATCTATTTTGTGAAGTGCACCAGTCCCTCCTGTAGCAAAGCACCCCCACATGATGCTGCCACCCCCGTGCTTCACGGTTGGGATGATGTTCTTCGGCTTGCAAGGCTCCCCGTTTTTCCTCCAAACTTAACGATGGTCATTATGGCCAAACAGTTGTATTTTTGTTTCATCAGACCAGAGGACATTTCTCCAAAAAGTACGATCTTTGTCCCCATGTGCAGTTGCAAACCATAGTCTGGCTTTTTTATAGCGGTTTTGGAGCAGTGGCTTCTTCCTTGCTGAGCGGCCTTTCAGGTTATGTCGATATAAGACTTGTTTTTCTGTGGATATAGATTCTTTTGTTCCTGTTTCCTCCAGCATGTCACGGCTGTCTGAAGGACTGGACCAAGGTGCAGCATGGTAAGCGTACATTACCTCTATTGAAAATGACGCCGACAAAACAAAGAACAAAACCCAAACCGTGAAGCTTTGGGCTATGTGCCCTGAACAAAGACAAAGTTAACTTGCCACAAAAGGGTACCTAAGTATGGTTCTCAATCAGAGACAACGATAGACAGCTGTCCCTGATTGAGAACCATACCAGGCCAAGACATAGAAACACAAAACATAGAAAAAAGGGCATTGGCGTGACACAGCATCTTCACAAGGTCCTTTGCTGTTGTTCTGGGATTGATTTGCACTTTTCGCACCAAAGTACGTTCATCTCTAGGAAACAGAACACGTCTTCTTCACGAGTGGTATGACGGCTGTGTGGTCCCATGGTGTTTATACTTGCGTACTATTGTTTGTACAGATGAACGTGGTACCTTCAGGCATTTGTAAATTGCTCCCAAGGATGAACCAGACTTGTGGAGGTCTACTTGTGGAGGTCTCGACTGATTTCTTTTGATGTTCCCATGATATCAAGCAAAGAGGCACTGTGTTTGAAGGTAGGCCTTGAAATACATCCACAGGCACACCTCCAATTGACTCAAATGATGTCAATTAGCCTAGCAGAATCTTCTAAAGCCATTACATCATTTTCTGGAATTTGCCAAGCTGTTTGAAGACACAGTCAACTTAGTGTATGTAAACTTCTGACCCACTGGAATTGTGATGCAGTGAAATAATCTGTCTGTAAACAATTGTTGGAAAACAAAGTAGATGTCCTATCCGACTTGCCAAAACTATAGTTTGTTAATTAACAAGAAATTTGTGGAGTGGTTGAAAAAATAGTTTTATTGACTCCAACCTAAGTGTATGTAAACTTCCGACTTCAACTGTATTTGAAAGTGGATTCTCTGCCCTCACTTGCATGAAAACTAAATACAGACACAGACTGTGTGTTGAAAGTTATTTAAGAATGAGACTCTCCAATACAAACCTAACATTGCAGAGTTATGTGCATCCTTTCAAGCACAACCTTGTCATTAACCTGTGGCAAGTTATTCACAATTTTTAAATAACATATAGGGTTTTATATGTAAGATGGCTAAATAAAGAGCAAAATGATTGGTTATTGTTATTATTTGTGCCCTGGTCATATAAGAGCTCTTTGTCTCTTCCCAGGAGCCTGGTTGTGACAAAAACTCACACTCATTCTCATGTTTAATAAATGTATTGTATAGTGTGTGTGTGGCAGGCTTACAATGATGGCAAAAAACAACATTTGAGAACGTGCTGACCTTGGTGCTAGAGGGGGTACAGCTGACCCTGGTGCTAGAGGGGGTACAGCTGACCCTGCTGCTAGAGGGGGTACAGCTGACCCTGGTGCTAGAGGGGGTACAGCTGACCCTGGTGCTAGAGGGGGTACAGCTGACCATGGTGCTAGAGGGGGTACGCAGCTAGAGGTTGAATGTTTGAAGGGGTACTGGACTATAAAAAGTTTGGGAACCACTGCGCATAGATAAAATGCAATTGTGTTCATGGTCTGTAGCTTATTCCTGCCCATATCATAACCCCACTGCCACCATGGGGCTCTCTGTTCACAACGTTGACATCAGTAAACACCATACCATAACCCCACCACCATGGGGCACTCTATTCACAACGTTGACATCAGTAAACACCATACCATAACCCCACCATGGGGCCCTCTGTTCACAACGTTGACATCAGCAAACACCATACCATAACCCCACCATGGGGCTGTTCACAACGTTGACATCAGTAAACACCATACCATAACCCCACCATGGGGCTCTCTGTTCACAACGTTGACATCAGTAAACACCATACCATAACACCCCCCCCCCCCACCATGGGGCCCTCTGTTCACAACGTTGACATCAGTAAACACCATACCATAACCCCCCCCCACCATGGGGCCCTCTGTTCACAACGTTGACATCAGTAAACACCATACCATAACCCCCCCACCATGGGGCTCTCTGTTCACAACGTTAACATCAGTAAACACCATACCATAACCCCCCACCATGGGGCCCTCTGTTCACAATGTTAACATCAGCAAACACCATACCATAACCCCCCCACCACCATGGGGCTCTCTGTTCACAACGTTGACATCAGCAAACACCATACCATAAACCCCCCCACCATGGGGCCCTCTGTTCACAACGTTGACATCAGCAAACACCATACCATAACCCCCCACCATGGGGCACTCTGTTCACAACGTTGACATCAGCAAACACCATACCATAACCCCCCACCATGGGGCCCTCTGTTCACAACGTTGACATCAGTAAACACCATACCATAAACCCCCCACCATGGGGCCCTCTGTTCACAACGTTGACATCAGTAAACACCATACCACAACCCCCCCACCATGGGGCACTCTGTTCACAACGTTGACCCTTCCTTCCCCTGGCTATGATTCTATCAGGAAATAAATGAAGGACCCTTCCTTCCCCTGGCTATGATTCTATAGGTAATAAATGATGAAGTGCAACACTGGAGAGATGGTAGTTGCAGACTCATGTCTATCAGAGCAGAGAGAGGAAAAGAGATCTCATTCTGGTTCCGTAAGAGATCCAGGCAAGCTTCTCTCTCTCACACCACAGCAACTGCCATGAGTTGGTCTCTAGGTTACAATAAACCCGGGCTAGGCCCAGCCCGAATAAATTCTTAGACCCATTTTCCATTAGGCTATATTTTTGGGGGCACTGGCTGCTTAACTCTGACTGCTTTTATTCAAATTTGTACAATGCTAACATTGAAAGAAATGTCATGCCAAGAAAGGTAAAGGATCCTCACAAATAGTTCCTGAATGAAACAGGATCCTAATTACGGCAGGATCCGGCTCAAATTAAGCACTGGATGTAGGGAATTTCTTGATTCATTTTCCTTTTTTCAAGCAAAGTATAAAGGAGTTATACTCCAGTCTAGTTGGTGGCGGTAATGCAACGTTTATTGGAGGCCAACCGCCGTTAAACCTCATCAAAGGAGGAGAAGAAGAAGCCGCGTCTCCTCTGTTTCAGGTCATCTGATCAGGAAGTAAACAATGTTTGTTTGGCGCTAAACTTCCTTCCTTGTTGTTTCTCTGAAACTTTCCTCAGCTTTTGGAAATATGGCCAGCTTCCATCAGAAAATAAAAACAAGCGTATCGGAAGAAACCAAGAGCAGTCTGACTGAAAAAGATTTGCAGAAATGGGGTTTGCAAGGTTTGTGGTGGGGGCAAAGTTAATGTAAGTTAATGGTTAGCCTACGACAGACTGATTCAGGCATGTACCGCCAACTCAACAGAGCCCTGCCCAACACTCAGGACTGGATCTGTAGCAGCTAGCTACCTAACTTGTTAGTAAGCACTGGCAGTGTTCCACTAGTATTTAAGCGACATTTGCGGTAGCTTGGTGGTATTAGTTGAACTCAAATCAAATTGTGTTTATCACATGCGCCGAATACAATGCTTAATTACAAGCCCTTAACCAATAATTTAGTTTTAAGAAAATGCATTTAAAAAAGTAAGAGATAAGAAATAATTAAAGAGCAGCAGTAAATAACAATAGCGAGGCTATATACAGGGTGTGTCGAGGTAATTGAGTTAATATTGTAATGAAACAGCAGGGAGTGCCAAGGTACGGCGCGCTATCGACTGAGTCGATTTCCGTGCTTATAAACCCAGGCTCGTTCCACTTCTCCCTCCTTTCAAGGAGCGCGTCCTCGCGCTCGCTTGCGGCTCTACGTCTTACAGGAACGCTCTCACCGGCCAAGCCCACGCACTGTCGTGGATGCAAGGTCCGATCACTATGTACATGTAGGTAGAGTTAATAAAGTGACTTACGCATTGATAATAACAGAAAAGCAGCAGGGGGGGTGGCAATGCAAATAGTCTGGGTAGCCATCTGACTAGATGTTCAGGAGTCTTGTGGCTTGGGGGTAGAAGCTGTTTAGAAGCCTCTTGGACCTAGACTTGGCGCTCCGGTACCGCTTGCCGTGCGGTAGCAGAGTGAACAGTTAATGCATGACTGAGGTGGCTGGAGTCTTAGACCATTTTTAGGGCCTTCCTCTGACACTGCCTGGTATAGAGTTCCTGGATGACAGGAAGCTTGGTCCAGTGATGTACTGGGCCGTATGCACTAGCCTCTGTAGTGCCTTGCCATCATTCGCTAGAGAAAGAAATCACATCTTTGGTAGTGTTTTCAGTTGTTATATTAATTAGCTACTGTTTTTGTGTGCTTTGTAGCAGTGTAGCTAACTACTGGAACTACACTACATTCTCTGCAAAAAGAAGAAATATGTCAGAAAATGCAATCAATTCCTTTCTTTTTTGAAATCAGACCATCCCTAACTCTGAAATAGGATAAACTACAGATTATGTTAACTGAGTCTAGAGCGATGAACTGAGTCTAGAGCGCTCTGCATTGCCATTTGTATTCTATGACGTTTCATATTTAAATTAACTTTAGTTCAGTAAACTACACTGCTCAAAAAAATAAAGGGAACACTAAAATAACACATCCTAGATCTGAATGAATGAATGAAATATTCTTATTAAATACTTTTTTCTTTACATAGTTGAATGTGCTGACAACAAAATCATACACAAATTATCAATGGAAATGTATCAACCCATGGAGGTCTGGATTTGGAGTCACTCAAAATTAAAGTGGAAAACCACACTACAGGCTGATCCAACTTTGATGTAATGTCCTTAAAACAAGTCAACATGAGGCTCAGTAGTGTGTGTGGCCTCCACGTGCCTGTATGACCTCCCTACAACCCCTGGGCATGCTCCTGATGAGGTGGCGGATGGTCTCCTGAGGGATCTCCTCCCAGACCTGGACTAAAGCATCCGCCAACTCCTGGACAGTCTGGTGCAACGTGGCGTTGGTGGATGGAGCGAGACATGATGTCCCAGATGTGCTCAATTGGATTCAGGTCTGGGGAACGGGCGGGCCAGTCCATAGCATCAATGCCTTCCTCTTGCAGGAACTGCTGACACACTCCAGCCATATGAGGTCTAGCATTGTCTTGTATTAGGAGGAACCCAGGGCCAACCGCACCAGCATATGGTCTCACAAGGGGTCTGAGGATCTCATCTCGGTACCTAATGGCAGTCAGGCTACCTCTGGTGAGCACATGGAGGGCTGTGCGGCCCCCCAAAGAAATACCACCCCACACCATGACTGACCCACCGCCAAACCGGTCATGCTGGAGGATGTTGCAGGCAGCAGAACGTTCTCCACGGCATCTCCAGACTGTCACATGTGCTCAGTGTGGACCTGCTTTCATCTGTGAAGAGCACAGGGCGCCAGTGGCAAATGCCAAACGCCCTCATGGAGTCTGTTTCTGACCGTTTCAGCAGACACATGCACATTTGTGGCCTGCTGGAGGTCATTTTGCACGGCTCTGGCAGTGCCCCTCCTTGCACAAAGGCGGAGGTAGCGATCCTGCTGCTGGGTTGTTGCCCTCCTACGGCCTCCTCCACGTCTCCTGATGTACTGGCCTGTCTCCTGGTAGCGCCTCCATGCTCTGGACACTATGCTGACAGACACAGCAAACCTTCATGCCACAGCTCGCATTGATGTGTCATCCTGGATGAGCTGCACTACCTGAGCCACTTGTGTGGGTTGTAGACTCAGTCTCATGCTACCACTAGAGTGAAAGCACCGCCAGCATTCAAAAGTGACCAAAACATCAGCCAGGAAGCATAGGAACTGAGAAGTGGTCTGGTCACCACCTGCAGATCCACTCCTTATTGGTGGTATCTTGCTAATTGCCTATAATTTCCACCTGTTGTCTATTTCATTTGCACAACAGCATGTGAAATTTATTGTCAATCAGTGTTGCTTCCTAAGTGGACAGTTTGATTTCACAGAAGTGTGATTGACTTGGAGTTACATTGTGTTGTTTAAGTGTTCCTTTTATTTTTTTGAGCAGTGTATATATTTGTATTCTATGACGTTTCATATTTAAATTAACTTTAGTTCAGTAAACTATATTTTTTAAAGGGTAGATTTAGTGTCACTTCACTTCTAGTGTGAAGTAACTGATAATTTGGTAAACTATATTTTCAGAATCCCCGACACTGTCAGTACATCCCGACACTGTCAGTACATCCCCGACACTGTCAGTACATCCCCGACACTGTCAGTACATCCCCGACACTGTCAGTACATCCCCGACACTGTCAGTACATCCCCGACACTGTCCGTACATCCCCGACACTGTCCGTACATCCCCAACACTGTCAGTACATCCCCAACACTGTCCGTACATCCCCGACACTGTCAGTACATCCCCGACACTGTCAGTACATCCCCAACACTACATTTACATTTAAGTCATTTAGCAGACACTCTTATCCAGAGCGACTTACAAATTGTCAGCACATCCCCAACACTGTCAGTACATCCCCAACACTGTCAGTACATCCCCAACACTGTCCGTACATCCCCAACACTGTCCGTACATCCCCAACACTGTCCGTACATCCCCAACACTGTCCGTACATCCCCAACACTGTCAGTACATCCCCAACACTGTCAGTACATCCCCGACACTGTCCGTACATCCCCAACACTGTCAGTACATCCCCAACACTGTCAGTACATCCCCAACACTGTCCGTACATCCCCAACACTGTCCGTACATCCCCAACACTGTCAGTACATCCCCAACACTGTCAGTACATCCCCAACACTGTCCGTACATCCCCAACACTGTCAGTACATCCCCAACACTGTCAGTAGCGTCAGTACATCCCCAACACTGTCAGTACTGTCAGTACATCCCCAACACTGTCAGTACTGTCCGTACATCCCCAACACTGTCAGTACTGTCAGTACATCCCCAACACTGTCAGTACATCCCCAACACTGTCCGTACATCCCCAACACTGTCCGTACATCCCCAACACTGTCCGTACATCCCCAACACTGTCAGTACATCCCCAACACTGTCAGTACATCCCCAACACTGTCCGTACATCCCCAACACTGTCAGTACATCCCCAACACTGTCCGTACATCCCCGACACTGTCCGCACATCCCCAACACTGTCAGTACATCCCCAACACTGTCAGTACATCCCCAACACTGTCAGTACATCCCCAACACTGTCAGTACATCCCCAACACTGTCAGTACATCCCCAACACTGTCATACTGTCCGTACATCCCCAACACTGTCCGTACATCCCCGACACTGTCAGTACATCCCCAACACTGTCCGTACATCCCCAACACTGTCAGTACTGTCAGTACATCCCCAACACTGTCAGTACTGTCAGTACATCCCCAACACTGTCCGTAGCGTCACTACTTAACGTAAAACTGTTACAGAATTCTTCAGGATTGTGCCAGATGAATATGAGGTCCTGAAGTGTCTTGCTAGCTACTTGGACTTCTCTCCCAATAGTGTTTTTTTCCCCCCTGAGACTAGACTCAGACTGGCGTCCAGCCAATCAATGTTGTTGCTTCCTTCAGGGATTCAGTTGCGAGCCTATCAGCTGGACGGAGTGCAGTGGCTCACCCAGTGCCTGGCCAACCAGCAGGGATGTATCTTAGGAGATGAGATGGGCCTGGGCAAGACCTGCCAGGTGAGAGGTTGTTTTTATCCCCAAATGGTAGCCTAGAGCTAGGGCTCTGTCCAAAAGTAGTGCACTATATAGGGAATAGGGCTCTGTCCAAAAGTAGTGCACTATATAGGGAATAGGGCTCTGTCCAAAAGTAGTGCACTATATAGGGAATAGGGCTCTGGTCTATAGTAGTGCACTATATAGGGAATAGGGCTCTGTCCAAAAGTAGTGCACTATATAGGGAATAGGGCTCTGTCCAAAAGTAGTGCACTATATAGGGAATAGGGCTCTGTCCAAAAGTAGTGCACTATAAATAGGGAATAGGGTTCTCTGTGGACCAAAAGAATAGTGCACTCTATAGGGAATAGGGCTCTGTCCAAAAGTAGTGCACTATATAGGGAATAGGGCTCTGGTCTAAAGTAGTTTACTATAAAGGGAATAGGGCTCTGTCCAAAAGTAGTGCACTATATAGGGAATAGGGCTCTGGTCTATAGTAGTGCACTATATAGGGAATAGGGCTCTGTCCAAAAGTAGTGCACTATATAGGGAATAGGGCTCTGTCCAAAAGTAGTGCACTATATAGGGAATAGGGCTCTGTCCAAAAGTAGTGCACTATATAGGGAATAGGGCTCTGTCCAAAAGTAGTGCACTATATAGGGAATAGGGCTCTGGTCTAAAGTAGTTTACTATAAAGGGAATAGGGTTCTGGTCTATAGTAGTGCACTATATAGGGAATAGGGCTCTGGTCTATAGTAGTGCACTATATAGGGAATAGGGCTCTGGTCTATAGTAGTGCACTATATAGGGAATAGGGCTCTGTCCAAAAGTAATGCACTATATAGGGAATAGGTTGCCATTTGGGATACATACATATTAGTTCTGGTGGACATCCGTATAGATACTAGCACCTTTTAATACTGGAATAAAGGTTCAGGTGTATTTTCTTTACTAT